>NC_024315.1:7953592-7958716 GCF_000523025.1 Cynoglossus semilaevis | reverse complement strand
ATCACTCCAACACCTTTTGTGGTAATTTAATGGATTTCTAAGATGACCTGGATATTGCAGATTGAAAGAACAATGCTACAGTAGCTTATATAGCATATTATGTATATATATATCTATATATATATATATGTATATATATGTATATACATATATACATGTATATATATGTATATATGTTCACATATGTATGAATTATACTAGTAAAAGTAAGAACATAAAAACCCTCTGGCTTTTTGTCTGGTGTCATGTTTGTCATTTGGAAGCTGCAGGGGCAAATTCCATTCCAAATGTCTACGTCCCCGCCATATACTGTAGTTGGCATTGCATAACATATATAGAAGTTACTCTGTTGTACTCAGTCAAGCTGCCTTCACATGAACATGGTATTACTGAGAACCAACACAGTTATTGTTCTTTCACTTGTTAGTGGTAGAAAGTGTAGTGTAGCATTGTATTGCAGTATAATGTTAAATTATTGGAAGTGACCTGAGCTCTTGCTGTTTCCCTGCAGCCTTTTACAGTTTCACACCTGGGTCTCTGTGCAGGGATCATGGTTACTGCCTCTCACAACCCTAAACAGGACAATGGCTACAAGGTAATGTTTGTTTTAAAGGTCAAGCTGGTTTTTAGACATTAGCACTTTCGTTCAGCTCATCCAAAACCTGTTGCCACGTATTTGTAGTGTAGGACACTTGAAGCATGAATGTCTTTTTTTTTTTTGGTTAATCATACAGATCAATTCAGTGTGTACACAAATGTCCTGTGTTTTGTCCTAAGAGCATGTTTGATCCCTGAGATTCTTTGTACCGCAAGACTCTCTGTTGTTCAGTGCGGTCATACTGTATCTTAATATCTACTCTGTTCCTGCCTCAGGTGTATTGGGAAAATGGGGCCCAGATTGTGTCTCCTCATGACAAAGGGATATCCAAGGCCATAGAGATTAACCTGGAGCCTTGGCCTGAGTCCTGGAATGCAGAGGAGGCCTTAAAGAGTCCCCTGCTCAAAGACCCATATCAGGACATCCACACGCAATACTTCAAAGCCATTCAGAAACACTGTCACCACAGGTATTCACAGCACAGATGAAACCGCACACTGAGTTCTTCACATGGAACCTAAAATACTGAAATATAAAACATAATACCTAAAATATTATATAAAGTTTACATGGATCTGGCGCAAACAAATACAACGTTTAAACTGAGCTGATCAATGTGACCTACTGGAAGAAATTGTAGAAAACCAGAAAGAAGCCAAAGAGCGTGCGACTAAAGCTTGCAAACTGTAAACAAACAAACCCGAAAAGGCAGAGATGGCTAACTGTAGCACAGCAAATAGCTGAATTAGCTTCTCCAGCACAATCAGAAATAAAATTGAAAAACCAGTTGGATCAATGTGTCTTTTCCAGTTCACACTTTTAACATTACAGTTGTCATTTTGTAAATTGTAAATTTTTTTTTTACCTGGACCTGTGTTTTTTCAGAGGTGTAAACAAAAGTTCAGAGGTGAAAATTGTGCACACGTCTGTGCATGGTGTCGGCCACGCCTTTGTACAGGCAGCCTTCAAAGCCTTTGACCTTCCTGCTCCGTTTGCTGTAGAGGAACAGAAAGATCCAGACCCAGAGTTCCCCACCGTCAAATATCCCAACCCTGAGGAAGGAGAGGGAGTTCTGGTATGAACAAAACTTCACACAATGAACTTAGCAGTCCTGTCACACACTCTCACTGTGAAATGTTGGCATTGTGTTTTGTAGACTCTGTCGTTTGCACTGGCAGGCAGAGAGGGAGCCACTGTGGTTTTGGCCAACGATCCCGACGCTGATCGACTGGCTGTTGCGGAGAAACAGGAGAGGTGTGTGTTTGTGTGTATTTGACATAGAACATTGTACTGTTGGGTTTTCATTATTGAACAAATTTGTCATGATTTAATGACACAAATGTAAGTGTTATTTGCTTGCGAGACTTTTATTAGATTCTAATTAATATGGGTGAGAAGAGGTGAACAATTCTGCAATTATTAGTGGATTAATCAATTATCAAAACTTAACTTCAAGGTTTTTTAATTTAAAAAATATAATAATTGATTGTTCGAATTTTCTTATACTTTATTTATTTTTTGTGTGTACAGACTGTTCGTCAGCTCTATGATATTAAAAAGGTCTATTAGTTTTTCTCATTAAAGCCATGAATTAATCATAAATTATTTTAAATGTATGATTATTTGTTTTAAACTGTTAATAATAGTTTAAAAAATAAAGCTGCCTAATATTACAGTTATTACTTAGTGTTATAACATCAAGTATTAATAAGTAAATATTTTTTTACATTACCTCTCTGGACCTGTGGAACTTATTTTATCATGATTTATATGAGGTTTTGTGTGACATCATCGCCACAGTTCATGCATGTTCTCCCTCTTTGACAGCGGGCAGTGGCAGGTGTTCAGTGGTAACGAGCTGGGGGCGCTGCTGGGTTGGTGGATGTTCCGCTGCTGGAAACAACAGAACCCTGAAGCAGACGCTGTTAAAAACCTCTACATGCTGTCCAGCACTGTCTCATCCAAGATACTGAGGGCCATCGCTGTCAAAGAAGGCTTCCACTTTGAGGTAACACAGTCCAGTCTAGTACTTACAGACTTTCTGTTATATCATCTGCTGCTTTTTTTAAAAAACCTACCATATAACACTTTAGGACACAGCAGCAACTACTTTGTCAAAAGCAGGATTTACAACGTTTGAAAATGTTGACTTCACACTCACCTTCACCGTTGTCTGGACAGGAAACACTGACAGGATTCAAGTGGATGGGAAACAGAGCCAAGGAGCTTTTGGACCAGGGCAAAAGTGTTCTCTTTGCTTTTGAAGAGGCCATAGGTATGAACATGAACACACACACACACACACACACACACACATGATTTTAGAGAGACTTCAGTATTAAAGGTTTTGTAGCTAATGAAATTCTGACATTGTTGTGATCTCTGTTGTGTGTGTGTGCGTTGTAGGGTACATGTGTAGCCCATTTGTTCTGGACAAGGATGGAGTCAGTGCTGCAGCCATAGCAGGAGAAATGATTTCCTTTCTGGCTACTAAAAACATCAGCCTTTCTCAACAGCTGACGACTATCTTCACAGAGTAAGACACACACACGCGCACACACACTCATACACACTGTGATCGTCTCACCTCTTGTTGTCTCACCTTGTGTATACCCAACCTTGCATAAACGTCATTAATTTCACAGCATCTCATCTGTTTTTTGTATTTTCTAGGTATGGCTACCACATCAGTAAAAACTCCTACTTCATCTGCCATGACCAAACCGTGATCCGCACTTTGTTTGATCGCCTGCGCAACTACGGCGGCCAGAAGGACTCGTATCCCTCTGACTGTGGTGGATTCTCCATTTCATCTGTAAGAGACCTGACCACCGGCTACGACAGCAACCAACCTGACAAAAAGGCTGTGAGTCCACAAACACACTGGTGTACTATTATACTGACATTCACCTCACAGTCAGATAGCAGTCAGGAACACCTGGACGCCGTTCCCAAACTACTAGAACAACCTGTCCTTTTGTATTCCCATTGGAACATGTTATTCTCTTTACAACATGAAGCTTGGCTGCAGCGTCCACTGCATTCCAGAAGGTGGCTTTGGTGATGGGTGAAAAGCAGAGATCACATTTGGTTGGGTGAAGTGGTGTGCTGTGTCACAATGACAAGTAGTTCACCTACTTACTAAAAAAATGTTTTCCGAACCAATTGACCTGCAACTTTTTCAACATTCTGGCTCGTCTTTTTGCTGACTTGCTGCTCCCACCTCCTCACAGGTTCTTCCCACTTCAAGTTCCAGTCAAATGATCACCTTCAGCTTCTCCAACGGAGGTGTGGCCACAATGAGGACCAGCGGCACCGAGCCAAAAATCAAATACTACACTGAGCTTTGTGCTGCTCCTGGAAACAGGTAGGTCGAAAAAATATAGACCAAAGTTTTTCTGAAAATTGCTCCTTTTGTCTTGAACACAAAAACCATGATATAGTTGAATTTATTTTAAATGTAGGATGTTTGATTTGTAAAATATGAATCATTTCTTAAACAAGTCTGACTTCTCTCCACAACAGCGATGTGAAACACCTGAAGAAGGAACTGGACGACTTGGTTAAAGCCATCGTGGAAAACTTCTTCGAGCCACAGAAAAATAAGTTGCAGCCCAAACCAGAGTAGTACCCAAACATACAGTACAATAACAACTTGACCAGCCTTCATTTCAATGTCTTAAATACATCATCAGAGATGTTAACCATGAGAAAGATGACAAAGCTGATAAGGTTTTTTATAGAAATAATCTGCCAGGAAACAGAGTCTCCTACTCCATTCAGAGATTTGTATTTAGCCGTTCACAGTCATCATTCTTGCTCCTGACTGTGTCTTAGATGTATATTTAATCCATTCCAAACTGAGATCTTGTTAACTGAGTGTGTAATATCAATTAAAAGGGGAGAATATAGAAGTGAGAGTGTCAAAAATATATTTTATTTTTTAAACCATGCCTTATTGTTAAAATGTCTGTTTATGAAAAGACTGTGCCTAAAATCCTGGTAAATCCATGAGAGAATGCATATTTCACTTAGAACTAGACGAGTATTCCCTGGAACTGAAAACTACAGAGTATAATTGATTCTTCATCCACTCCTTCGCCTGCGTCTTAATATTCCTTATGTTTGGAAATAAAAGTGTTGTGAAAAGACGATGTCTCCTAATAAAAAAGTTTTAAACAGAATGTGTGTGGCCACATGATTGTAATTGTGGATTTAAATGTTAATTTTTATTTTATTAAATAAAGATTATATTCAGAGTAAAACATTCTTGTTTTGTAGAAAAATAGATTGGACAAAGTCAATTCCTAATCCGTGACCAATGGTATAGTAGACCATCATCTAAAAGCCCAAGTGTTCTTTGAACATTAGTCAACGCTAGGTTACTTTTTACCTAATTTACAGCTTATAAATTAGGTGGTTTTCTATTGGAGACTAACAGTGGAGAACACAAACTTATAGAAAATGTTTCTCCTGACGTTTTCTTTCAAAGAAATAATTATATTCTCAATAAATTTAAACTAGAC
>NC_024315.1:7952783-7953537 GCF_000523025.1 Cynoglossus semilaevis | reverse complement strand
CAATGTCGGCTCATTAATTACAAAAAATGTTCTTCTTAATACCCAAAGACTGTGTATTATACTGTGTATTACGTGGCCCGCCTACAGACTGTACCCGTTTTATACGGTATTTACATGTACAAAACGAAGACGGTGGTGACGTATGGTGACGTATTACAGCCACATACAGAGGTGACGCAAGTAAAATCCGGTTTTCAAAATAAAACATCTTTCACGCCACAACACAATCAATTTATGAAAGTAAAATCACATGTTATTTCCTCTTTTCTTTGTCGCCGGGTATCAAATGCAGTACGGCTGTGTTAGTAATCACACATCCACAAACCGTGGGTCACAGCATGTCTCAAAGTCTGTGTGTGGATGTGACGTCCTGCATGCAGAGGTACACGCCTGCAGCATGCACCAGCCATGCGCCACCTGTCGGTGTTGGGGAGAGCAGGGAGGTGGAGCTGCTCTAAAATTAACACACCCACATTCACAGGCTCATACACTCACTTTCTCTCTTCCTCTTTCAGCAATGACACCTTGGAGTTCTTAAACAGGACGCGCCGTAAACCGGTAAGAACTCTGTACTGTTGACGTATATGAATTATAAACTTTGTGTTTAGCACATCAGAGCCGTAAGACATTTATTTCGAAACACGCAGGAAATCGACAATAAAAGTTTGAAAAGAAAATTTTAAAAAAAATCGAAAAAGTGACTTATTGATAATATAGTACTACAAGAATACATGCTATCGTGTGTGTATATATA
>NC_024315.1:7949373-7952776 GCF_000523025.1 Cynoglossus semilaevis | reverse complement strand
TTTGGAAACACAATATAAAGCGAATTCGTTGCGATTCGGTTCTCTGTAGAAGATTGTCTTATGTGTGGTTTTAATAGAACAATACAAGAAACGATTTTTTGTAATCCCACCTCAGGGAAATTATATTTTTAAAGGATAAAATAACAATTCCTTCTGTACACTTATACAAAATAAGCAGGGTAAAACACAACATAAGGTGACCATCAGTTTAAACATGAAAAATATAAATAAAAAGATATACAAAATCGTATTTGGAATAAATGTAACAGGAAATTAGGCAATAAATGAAGATGTCCAATAAGCTGACTGATTTTCAGTGACGTTTCATCAACATTTGACCCAAGAGTGAATATTGCATACAGATGGAACATAGTACAGTATTACTTACCATACCTCGAGCTACATAATTTACATGTCATGTTTGTGTGTCCTTGACAGTTAAAGCTTAGGTCATTAGACAACAAGCCATGTGCATGTAGTTGGGTAAACAACAGCAGGTGGTTGTTTGGTGGAACACCCTCTAAATGACCCTTTGACTACATTTAGATTCAAATGTCAGGGTTTTTTTTTTCCTGTTTCTTCACGGTTGACAATCTGTCATTGTTCTTTGAGTTCTTTGTGTTGCTTTTTTTAAAACTCTTCACCAACACATTTTACAGGTGAACTGGAGACAGACTACTTCCTGTAGCCATGTAAAAATGGAAGGACTCTACTTTGAAGTGAAGCTCAAACAAGATGAATCTAAGAATCGGCCTGTGAAGCTGACTTCAAACCGCCATTCAAGTCCATCGTTCTCAAACCTCTCCACTTCCATAAAATGTCAGGAAACCCCTCGTTCAGTGATCAGTGAGAGGGCTAAATCATGGGGGAGCAAATTAGTCGACCTGGGTGAGAAGAAAGAAGAAGATGAGGGGCTAACGTATAAACTGAAGCTGATTGGTTCTCTGCCAGTCCACCACCTCACCACCATGACCATGTTGCCCTGGGTGGTGGCAGAGATCAGCAGGTCGCGTCCTGTGGGAAAGGAGACGGGTACGAAGGTGCGGTCTGTGAGGACTGGAGTTGGACATGTGCATAGTTTTGCCCCCAATCAGATGGTGTCTCTGTGTGTATCTACATCCTGGGTTCAGTGTGGGTCAGCACTGGAGGAAGGTGCAGTCTGGGATCCTCTCTCACACACAGTGCTGTTTGAATGTCGTCCACACCAGGTGACCAAGCTCATTCACAACAGTCAGGATCCTGGCAGCTTCGGATGTCTGGTCAAAAAGGAGCCCCACTGTGCCTGCTTTGTGTTCCAGTGCCAGGACAGCACCAAGGTAGGTGGGTGTGGACGTGGGCAGTACAGTATATATCAGTCGTAGCTATGTTTAACACAATGCCTTAGTAGAAAACAGGTCATTTAGACCTTGATGAACTCAGAGCAGGTGACACTTTCCAAAAGAAGAGACCAGAAGTAAAGCAAAGCTACTACATAAGACTTTATGTGCTTTTACCATTGGAATAGTACAGTCATCTCAGTTTACATATGCCGAGAGGTACATCATGTATGAATATAGAACATGAGGTGGAGAACAAAAGATCAGAGTGGTGTTGGAAACATGACCCAACCTGGCACCAATGCCCTTTATTTACTCACAAAGAGCTGCCGCAGCCTGTCTGCATCAGTCTTTATTACAGCAGAGGAACTGAGTGGAATTATCACTGGTGTAAATCAAATACCAGTGTCTGTGCAGTGGTTGGGAAATAGACTCACATCCGCAGGAGATAGTAGTAGATAATGTTTCTTCAGAATTTTTGAAGGGAAGGGGAGTTTGTCATAATGGAGAATGTTATTTAGTGTACAAAAAAATATTTTATGAAACTTGTATTTAATGCATTATAAAAAAAATATGTAATCTTAAAAAGACAATATTGTGTTTCTATGTAGAGTAGAAATCATGTTAATTGTTACATTTAAAATACATATATTTTAAACATTTTAATATAAAAAAATCAATGAGTCATTTCCTTGTTAGGGCAGGTTAATGTTGTGTATGTTCTGCAAAGAGACTTAAAATCAGACTCTCTGGCTCGGGCTGTTGGCACACACTCTGCATTGACCCTGTAATTCTTTCAACTCTGCTCACATGGCGTGCTATTACAGCCCTCTGTGTGTGTAGTGTAAAGCTGCAGCTGGTGTCATAGTCAGGCCAGAGACATTTGATAGCGTCATCATTCTGGCCATGCCCAGCATACCCACGACTTAAAAGAGCTGGCACCGTCAGAGAGCTGGAGACAATGGAGGAGATGAAATCAGGGACAAAGTGGCTGAAAGGCAGAGTACTATGTAAATGTCACTGTGTTCTTTCTGAAGCAGGTACTTGTCTTACAAGACACACAGTACACCTGCAGGGCATCAACTACAGCACCCAGCGTTGAGTTGCTGTAAATATTTTTGGCTGTTTGTGTGACAGATGCACCAGCTGAATAGACATTTTTTATATTTGTTTACAATACATATATACCTCATATATATATATGTATATGCTGTATATATAATATATAGAGTGTGATTGTGTGTGTGTGTTAGAGAGAAACATTTACTGGCTAAGCAGGATGTTAAATTGTGTATAAACCACTTCCTGTGGTTCGGAGTTTGATGTGTTTTCTTCTCTGGATGAGAAGTGGTGTTTGTATGTCGTGTTTGTTGTTCTCACTCTCCTCCAAAAAATGTGGCAGTGGCAGTGGTGTCAGAATGACCACCTGTTGTTGTCATAAAGGCTCTGACTGTCATACACACACGCACAAAAAGAAACACACAGTTGCAGATTTTAAACCTTCTGTGCATCACTGTGGGACATTGAAAACCTGTGCTGCACTTCATTGTATCATCATTTTATTTTTTGCATTCTTTAATATTCACAACAGCAAATGATGTGAATTAATGTAATACACAGTCGCAAGTAAATACTCAGGAAATATTCAGCCACATTCAGACAAACACACCAAGTGAGAGAGGCACAGGTACAGTCACTTTACAGTTTATGACTACACGTTTGTCAGACCAGGAAAGTACCAATATGATGCTAACACATCACTCCAGAAGTAAGAAGTTAAAAAGTAATCAAAGAGAACGATGATGACTGATCAGGCTTGATTTTATTTTATTAAATAAAACACTTTTGAAATGTTAGACTGATTATAAAAGGTTTTAAATCAAGTTTGTTTGACTGTGACAGTAGATCTGTCAGTTCTTTATCAACTCAAAGTCACAGCTTTGTGCCAATGCTGTACTTTAACACAATACTTTGTGATTTATACCCAATACTCCAACAAATTAAAAATATTATCTGAAAATAATCAATCTTGTATCGGATGATTTTCATTAGTGTTAGAAAAATATCATATCAAAGGGAAACATTTA
>NC_024315.1:7896541-7949337 GCF_000523025.1 Cynoglossus semilaevis | reverse complement strand
TGATCTAAATCATCACCACTGGATGTCACCATTGCGTTGATTTCAAGTAACGAATTTTTGTTATTTTTGACTTTGTTAAGACAGACAAGGTTTTTACTCGTAATTTAAATTATTATTATTTTCAAGATATTTAGTCCGGTACATTTTTTCGCTTTCCCTAAAATATTTTCTAACAGCAAACATGATACCAACATTAGAAATTCAATTATGCTTTTTTCTATTTGTCTTATTTTTCAAATCATACTCATTATTGTAATACTAGCAGTAATAACGTAAATACTACACCAGAGGCTGAAGAACCAAAGTAAAGTGTACTCTAATGTGTTTGTGTACAACATAATATGTTTGTATGTAAATGTATGTTGGTCTGTAAATGTAGAGTTATGGTATTTGTAGGTCCACTGGGGGAGGCAGTTGGAAAGTATTGGTCCCGTTAGTGTTTTTCCATCACAGCACTGTTTCCTTCCCATGGGCTTCCATTCCAGCTTAATTTGCTGTTCTGCCCACAGGCCGGAAATACTGTTTATCTGAGCCACGCCAGCATAGATTATCTACAACATTTATCGAATCAATGAAAAAAGCCCACACCCCAAAAACTGCCGCCCAAAGTTTGACTGTCCCGGGACAGGAACACTGCCTCCCCAAGCCTTCCAGCACATTGGCGGAGTATGCCTCGTTAAGTTACCAAGAAATTTCCTGCGTTAAGCAGAAGTGAATTTTCTTCCTTTCAAAATAAAACTAAGGAAGCGCGACGGCGGTTTTAAGACATTAGGGTTTGTTGTACCTCGAGGTGCTCGAACAGGATGTGTTGAAGCTTAATGACAACAGACTTGACGTCTAACCGCGGGGTCCTGGGCTTGAGGGAGTAAAATCAACTTTCCTATGACATGATTCAGAAGCGTCCAACTGTGTCAGGAGACAGTTACGGTGAAGAAACCGCTCACACCTAGTTTTTGTGAAGTTCATGGTGGATGGGATGAAAGCGAGGCTACAGCGGCTCAACCTGTTCAGTGTCAAACAAGAACAAAAAGATGTAAGTGTTTGGAGTTGTTGTTGTTGAGTTTGAATGCAATGCTAATTGCCCTGTTAGCTTATTTGAAGGTAAGTCTTTGTCGGCTCAGGTTTAACAAGTTCGCCGTTGGTAGCGTTAGCCAAGTCGCTGGAGTGGGGAAGTCCTTAAATGCCCGAAGTCTTAACTGGTGACATTTGTTCAAATGTATTTATCGTTAGTGCGAAATAAACACATTTCATTGACGCCTGCGTTTACTTAATGTAACAGTGCGGCGTGACAGTGGAAACTGTTAAAGTGTAAACACAGAGGATCGTTAACCTGAATTATGACCCGGACTGTAACTGCTCATGTGCCCACACCATAACTGGTCAAGGGGTTTCAGGAGAGAAGAGATGTTTTTGTACAATTTGATTGTTAATGTGAATGTTGTTTGTGTCCTCTGCAGTTGATAAATGACTCGTTCGATGTATGTTCGCTATTTAAATGGCAACATTTCCCCTAGAGATTAATGAAAAAATAAGTTTTATTTCCTGTGATTCTTTGTTATAATGCCATTTGAAGCTGTACTGTTTAGAAAATACATAAGGTAAGAAATGAATACCCTCGGTCAACGTGTATATGTCACAAGATCAATATAGTAGCAAATATCCCGATTATCTAAATCTATTGGTTCTATTTTAAGGAAGTAAATGTGTAAGCAATACTCACTTGATCCAGTAGACGGCAGTAATGCAACTTGAGGAGGGAATACAAGCTTTATTCAAAATAGTTATTCTATTGTCTGTATAATATTTTTCTGTGCTATGAATTACAATGTTAACTCATTTACAGCAGTGATGTGAGTGTATTAGAATTGTTTACTAAAGAACTCTCTTTAACAAAGAAAGGCTAAATGTATCCAACAAGGAAACAACAACAGACACATGATTTGGTACATTGATTATTCAACCTCACAGTTTTAATTAATGAAAATTGAAACGCTAAAGCTTGTTAAAATGCTTATCTTACCAAGGTGGGGTTTGTTAAAAGTAATTTACCTATGCTCTTTGGAGTGCTAAATGGTGAGGATGATTTTATGTTGTTTACATTTCCTTACCAGAAACATAAAGCAGAGTGCTTCATTTAGAGTGGTCTGATTGCTTAAGTACCTAGGTGTTTGGCTGTACATAAGGTTAGCTTTGGTAAGGTTGGATTCACTCTGGGAACAGAATACTTTTAGCCTTGTACACCCTTTAAGGCACAGTGACTGCATTATACTTTGCTCTTGGCAGTTTTTCCTCTCATGGTAGGTTTCTCTAAACATCACCTGAAATCCATGTCCTCTTGTAAGACAGAATATCACACAAAGGAACATTTTCAAGACTGATGTTTTAAATAATTACCCAAATTGTCAAAAAGAGACTTTTGGCTCAGATTGCTGTTGACTTTTAAAGTTTCCAGAGCAGTCTCCCATCTCCCTTCGTCCTTTGGCCTTTTACATTTTTCCACTCCCTCTTTTTATGTGACTTTCCTCCCTTCTTCATGTGACACAGTCGTGGTTGGTGGTAAAAAAAATACAGTCCAGTGAACGAGTGACCCTTCTGTCTTTATGTAACTGACACTGTGCTCATGTAAGTCACGTGCCTTTTATTTTCTGTTAGTCCAGAGTCTGTCTCTCTCTTTTGCCCGTCTCACTTGTCATCTTGTTATCATCACAGCCACTATACAAAACACAGACGCCGTCACTGCAGTGAAGCAGGAACATGGTGGTTATCTTGGAGTCGTACTGATTCACTGTATTCTTGGACAAAGGTTCACTCTGTTATCACAGTCAAATGATCTCGTCATCTAACCCTGCTCATCTGTGTTCTGAGAAGGGGCTTTTCAATCCAAAGGGAGTAATGTCAATGTTTGACTATTTTCACTCACACAGTGTCACTTCCTGCTTCATATCTGCCTCCCTTCGCCAGGCACCATTACCAACTTTTTCAGAAAGCTTCCTTTTTCTCTCCTTTGTGCTTTGCTTTTTTTTGCAGCAGTGCTTCTTATCCGCTGCAGAGCTCATGACCTTTAAACTTCAAAATTCTGGCTACGCTTTATAAAGCACAAGACCCGAGCACATGACCATGGGAAACCAAAAAAAAAAAAAAAAAAAGTAGACTTTTGATCATTTTGACCATTGTTGTAGATTTATGATGACCGCTGTGACATTTGTATATCAGTAATTTTTCTTGTTTGTGTAGAATCTTTTATCATCTGTTTACTAGCTGACTGCAGAGCCAATCACAATTTAATTTTTGTATTCATTAACAGAGAACAGTTAAAGGTATATTTAAAGGACTTACTGAGATCTAGTGGTAGTTTTGTGGATTTGTATTTCTCACCTCTACTTTTTTTTAAGTGTTTGGTGCCAAATTTCACCACTTGAAGGTGCGTCCATGTAAAGTGAGTAACATGAACTCCTGCTGAGGCACAGAGCATGCAACAGATGCTTCTCACGGAATTGACCTCACAACACAACAAAGAAGAACAATCTCCTGACGTCCGTTCTGTTTTTGTATCCAATCAGGTGATGTCTAATAATTTAATATGCAATAGAAGTTCATGTTAACTGCATTGGACGCAGAGAAACAGAAACAGCTCTGGTTGCTCCACATTTTCTGGAACCATTTTAAATGACTGTTAGTGCAGCCATTGGTACATAAAACGGATTAACACTTGTTTGTGCTACAAAGACAAATACGTATCTGTTGTGATGGAGTAGTGAAAAGTTATTTGTATTTAAGAGAGTGTTTGATTTAAATAGCATTTCCTGGAGGTTACACCTCATCAGTCAGTCACGGTTGAAAAAGGCATCAGATCTTCTAGTTCCAAATTTTAACATATTTCATCTCCCTTGCATATTTTTTATTTCACATTTGTTGAGGCAGTTCTCCTTATGATTTTAACCTTCCCTTATAATAATATCTGTGTTGTGGCTCTTCAAATTTCATTTTATTACATTTATACACTCCCTGTACTTTGAATGTGAGCTGGGAGAATAGATAGACCTATCATATATATGACGAGATATTAAAGCTACAGTCTTTTTTAATATCTTTGACCCTTTTCTGTTTCTAAACACACCATAATTTTAATTTTTCTATGAGGGTGAATTTAGAGGTTCTGCCACTTGTGTAACTTCCTTCTTTCGAGGTCAGTAACACAGTAGTTCAGTGTTCTTCTGGCTGGGTGTGAATGACTGTACTTGTTCAGTGTTTTTACTCTCTGAGAGGCCAAGTCTGGGTATCAAAACGCAAGGCAACGTCCAGCTGCCTTCCTGTCTGAGATCAGCCTCATGTAAACGTTTCATTGAACAAGAGATACTGTTCAATCAGTGGCTGAAGCTAAGGTTCCTCTCTAAAGAGCAAATCCTCTCACTGATCCATGTTACACGTGTTTGCCTTAGATAAGCAGACTGTAGATGGAAGAAGCAACAGAAAGACAGGAAGAATGTGTATACGAAGCTGGACAACATTACAAATGATACACAAACATTTACATATATACTCTGTATTTTTTATCTTTCTCTTCTTTTCATCAGTTTACCTACGATCTGAGTGTTGTAGATTATTGAGTCCTTCCTCTCTGACATACTTCCTCCCTGACAAGTTAACACACGTTCATCACAAGATTACACCAAAGTGGTTCCTTAAAAGTTCTAATATTTTGGAACAACAGTTTTTAACATTTAATGATTTTTTTGTTAGTTTTGAAAAGCTTTTATCATGTGTGTATAAAAAAAAAGAGTGGACGTGCACTGGCAGTAAAATGTTTCTCAGACACTCACCAATATAAAACTAAACCAAGTACTGGTGGAAACACTGAGTATAGAGTGTTTGTGTGTTTTATTTAACAAAGATCTTTCAGTGCCACATCTGTTTTGTTGTCATGTCCTATTTATTACAGCAAATACTAGAAAATTTCCCTTACAGTGTACTGTAAGATAATTGAAGAAAGACAAGTTAAAATCTTGGTAACCATCTCAACTTCCCACTGTAAAGTATAGTTCAAGCCACAGTGTTGACGAGCTAGCTACATTTTTACCTAATAGTAGTTGCTTGAGGAGGAATTTTTAAATTAGTTTTATTGGCATTTGGATTAAAATACCCAGAAAGCGCAGAAGTTTGACAAAGCTAAAGGACTATTTCCTTTAGCTTTAGAAGGCTAGAGTAACAGAAATACACAATAATTGTTTATTCCATCCGTAGTTTGTGTTGTATTGCATTGCTTTAGAAGGCTAGAGTAACAGAAATAACCAGGACTAGAAAAAGCCTGTGTATCAGACTTTCACAATAATTGTTTATTCCATCTGTAGTTTGTGTTGTATTGCACAATATATTGGTGTTGAAACCAGTTGTACCAATAACCAAGGCAAATATATTTTTACTGGACAGTGAAAGCTCAACATTTACCATAAATAAAATTGTGTGGCATTTTGTTTATAGCTTTAAATGGTTTAATATGTAATAACTGAAATTTTGGGATGGGAGTGATTGAAGAAAACTAGGTGAAATGGTGAGATCATCACGCTGAGCGGTTAAAATGCAGCTTTCAGCCAAAATAAAGCAGTAGGAGGGAAACTGGAGCAGTGTTCCTGACGTGAGGAAAGGTCACACAAGGACGTAAACTTCTCCTCTGTTTCCTAGTGGCCCATCTTTGAGGCAATGTGAAAAGGTCTGAAAAATATGATATGATATATATGATATCTAATATTGGTTCAAAGGTTTTTAATAGTTAAGCAATGACAGTATAAGTAAAAAAAAGACATGGTATAGGTATGAGGGCTAAGGCAAAACAAACTCTCTTAAAGCTCTTTTAAGCGTGCAGATAGCAGACTCCACTCCTCTGCCAATTTGTTTCAAACAAGTTGACACATGAAGCTAGATGGTGAGAACCATGGTGTCTGGATGCCTATCTTGTGAGTAACATGGCAGTGAATCAGTTGTGATGATACAGTGTACTATCTGACTCTGCTTGGAGAGCAGCAGGAGTTCTGATCAGGTCAATCTGTTAAGTGATTGACTGAAAGTACAGTTTTTGTTGAGGTTGATCCATAGTTTTTCTGATATCAAGATTATGAAATTTGTGAGAATTAGAGAGCAGGAAGTGATGCTGCAGAATATCTAGGGTGGTTTGGCAATATAGGAGGCTTTTAATATTTGCAGCAGTTTGGTCAGATCATTTCACTACAGACCGTAGGGCTTTTTTAAAAAATTACAACTTTAATTTTGTTTTTGACAAGACTTTTACATCAGACCTAATTGTGTAAAACAACAACCATTTGTTTTGTGCATTTAGATACCTTTGCTCTGCTGCATACCCTGATTAGACTGACAGGTGATTATTCAAAAGATGCAAACTCAAACATGAAACTCAGACTAAAAACCTATGCACCAAGTTTGCCCTGGTAGAGCAGACCATGATAAAAGAACGGGGAAGAGAAGACTGAGGCAAGACACAGCAGACTTGACTCAGTGTCTGATCAAGCATCTCACTTAAATGACATCACTAGTGTGTGTGACTGGACCAAACGCTTCTGCTAAATTTTGTGTACTTCCCCCTTCATTGTTCCCTAGTTTGGTCAGAGAAGTGAGTCTTCCACCATCTACCAATATCATATACTGTGTTCAGTAGTTTTATTTCATTTAGAGAAGAATTTCCAAGGTTCCACAACCTTCCAAGGTTCGTTTTTATTAGTCAAAGCATATGCTGTATATATATATATATATATATATATATATATATATATATACACACACACATACATATACATATATAGCAAGAATGACATTATCCACTTTGGTTTGAAAGAGAAAACTGTAACAACAAGAAGGCTGGGAACAGAAGTTTTAGTGTCATGAAAATAACCTTAATTAGCATACAATTGTAAAGACAAACTTTGTTATGCTTGTTTTTTTAAATTGGTTTTAAAAGAATAGGTCACTCAGTCGGTTTCTCGTTATAGCTAAATAGCTCGCGCTGCTGAGTCATTTTGCCTCTCTGTCCTCAGGCTTCAGTAGCGTTCATGATGCAATTGCTGCAAACCATAAACAACATGATTGGTTGTTCTATAGAGTGACAAAACCAACAAGTACATAACTAAACACAGAGAATGTTATCAGTTTGAGACTGGTCAGTGTTCAAGCTAGTTGATCCAACATCCATGTCTGCTTGATGAAAACTATTGACAGATGTAGCATGTTTCTTCTTGTTACAATGCACTGTGCTGCACTTTTGTTTTGCCGTGGTGCATAATTATGCTACGAAACCTGTTATAAACCAGTCTCATTATCGAATGATTGCTCAGTTTTATGTTTCTTATCAGATATAGGTCAAATGTGATTAGATTAGTTTATCAGAGCCTTGGAGTTTCACTAAATCACCACAGATTCAATGAAAATCTCCTTTACTTATATACTGTACATATATATATATATATATATATATATATATATATATATATATATATATATATATATATATATATATATATATATATATATATGTATTTCAAACAGACAGCTGGCTGTGTTGATGATTTCAAAAAGTATGTCTCCAGCGCCCCAGTGCTTGAATGATCTTGCACTTTTTATTGTACATTGATATCTTTATCTAATACTGTATATTATGCATTGACCATTGTGCACATCCTACAGTTCTGACAGATTCCCTTCACTCTCTCCTCAGGTCCCTGAGATCATCAGTTCGCTGAGGCAAGCTGGCAAGACCTCCGCCCGCAACAATGATATCCTGAACACTGGTGACAAAACTCCCTCCGCAGGCAATGATTCCTCAGAATCATGTTTCTCTTATCCCTCCCTGACGACAACTTCCGCAGCACCCGCTGCTGCTTTGTCACCGACAGCTTTTGCCAAAAGGTTCGAGGTACTCTTCTGCGGTCGTGTTAGTGTTGCTCACAGGAAAGCCCCCCCTGCACTCATTGATGATTGCATTGAGAAGTTCAGCCAGTTACATGGCTCAGGGACGACTGATAAGGAAGGAAACAGCGGTGGTTTGGTGGGTGGGTTGAGGAGGGCATTGAGCTTTCAGTCCAATGGACCTGGAAGCAGCGTTGTGGGTAATGGTGCCGCAGGAAGTCCTTACACCAACAAGAAGACACTGTTTTACCGGCGAGACCCCAGCTTTCCTTGTCTGCATGCCCTGGACGAAAATGGACTTTCACCAGAAATTTCCAATGCAAACACTACTGATGCACTTTCCCAATCCATTGAGGTACAACCCACAAACCTGCAGGAGAACAGGACCATGCTCTTTATGGTAATTATGGTGATTACACATCATGTCTACAGGCAAATCAAACCTTCAACATGTAACTGACTTCAGTTGTCTTTAATGAACACAGTTGTTCACTGGAAAGCAGAAAGATGGGAAAATAGTACACCTATGATTCAGCAAAACCAGATGCTGACTGTTGTTCAAAACACCTCTGGTTTCACTCCCCCGAATGACCTTCACTTGACCCCCCCCATGCTCTTGTCAACAGGGGTTTCCTGTTTATTATCTAGACAGGAAATGGTGACCACTGATACAGGAACCACAAGTGTGCTTTGCTGTTCATCTCAGCAAATAAACTAGAAATATTGTTGACACTAATGACACATCCTAATGCTGCCACTGATAGCTGCTAGGATGATGTCATCATTGTCTCATTTTGCTTTTGAAAGGATTCAAAAATAGTAGGAAAGAACTTAAAAAAATGGAAGAACAACTTTGTTCACCAGAAATGCAAAAAAACACATGATGATTAAAACACAATCCAGATCAAGATATGTTTCAATGAATTAAACTTTCTGTGTTATTTTATTCTTTTAGGTTGGCAGGTCTCAGGTCTTCTTGGTTAGTCCAGACACAAAGAAGGTGGCCATAGAGAAGGGTTTCAAAGAAATCTCTTTCTGCTCACAGGTATACGTAAATCAGTGGTATTTAACACAACCTGTCTTGACTGTTTGCCTGTGACGTCGTTTAAAAGCTGTCTTTCATCACTGTAGGGTATTCGGCACGTGGATCACTTCGGCTTTATTTGCAGAGAGGTGGTGGAAGGTGGAAATTGCCACTTTATGTGCTATGTCTTTCAGTGTACAGATGAATCACTGGTGAGACATTTCTATTGTTAATTCCCATTTGTAGTCTGGCAAAATGTATGTGGAATGTAAAGACTCTGATTTCGTCTGGCAAAATGTATGTGGAATGTAAAAACTGATTTTTTACACATCAATGTTAAAGAACTGGTTTGAGCCAAACACAATTTTTCAGAGATTCGTTTCTTGTTGTTTTTTTTAACTGGTTTGAGCCAAACACAATTTTTCGTTTCTTGTTGTTTTTTTAAAAACTGGATAAACAGTGGAGGAACAATTTAATGCTTAAATATACTCTGGATGCTCTCTTTCATTCATAGGTGGATGAGATAATGCTGACTTTAAAGCAGGCATTTTCTATGGCAGCTCTCCAGCAGAGTGCAAAGACCCAAAGCCAACAGTGTGACAGCTGCCCCATGCAACAGCTGCACAAACTGTGTGAAAAGATTGAAGGTAGGGAACAGATCCCTGGACTCTTCTACTGTATATTAATTAGGTTGAAAAAGTTCAACATTTTTAGAAACATTTCAGTCTGTTTGTCAGGGATAATAACAAAAAGGACACAATCTTGTGGTTATTTTCCAAACTAACATTCAGGAGGAGAGTGATAAGAAGGAATAGTAACAAGATTGTAACAATATTTTATTCTCCAAATTCCTTAAGACAGAAACAGTTGATCTTGGAAAGATGATACTCTTTCAGTTGTTACACATCTTCAAACTTAACATTAAACTATGTTTTATGCTGTATTTGCCCCCACTTGCCCCAGGTCTACATCCTTCTAAAACCAAACTGGAGCTTCAGAGACATTTGGCCACTCTGGACAATGAGGAGCAGGCATCAGTATTTGAAAACACCATGGTAATGTCTCTCTCCTGGAAAGTACAGTTCTACATAAAAGAATCTCAAGCTGCGTGTCAGCGAGAGAGGATTGTCTCTTAAGTGACCGTAACGTCAAAAGAAACAAGTCTTTGTCTTGACTATACAGTATTCCTGATTTTTATGCAAAACTTAGTCTCCAAAAACTTCTGCCTCTTTTCCCCGTAACAACAGGGAAATCGGTACAAGCCAATAACCTAAAGCTCCACTGACATCTGCTGGTGATGCAATTGCACTGCACCTCTACAATCTGGTTCAATGACTTCCTGTTACGTTTAGAACATGTCCTACTGCTTAATTTTACGTAGCACACAGTAGTAGTCTTTGTCGCAGTAAGTAAAAAAAAGCATAATTATAAATAAATTATCCCATAAAATATATTTTACAGAGAGCTCATCCCAAGAGTGATCAAGAAGAGAATGAGTTGGTGATGACTTCACTGAGAAACCTGTATGAGGAGAAACAGAAGAGCCATCAGCACATTCTGTCTGGAGACAGCAAACAAGTAAATGTCTTATCTGTGTGATGTTGACAAAAATACATTTTTTTTGTCTAATTTATCTATATAAAGGAAAAAAAAAGATTAGCAGGGGTCTTAAACACTTTTTTAGGCCATTGACCCTGCCAATGGATGAATGGAATTCATCATAACTAGATTCCAGTGTCAAATACAGCAAGAAGTTGAGTCTATGGGAAACAGTAGAACTCCCTCTAGCTCACAGTCATATCTTTTCTTTTTGTCACCTCTTATCTTTTTGTTCATAAAACAGAGTGAAGAGTCAGCTCCAGCCCCTGTGGAGGTGCAGCAGCCAAGCAGCAGCCGACAGCGACTAGAGCAGTTTAAGAGTCGAGCCAAGCGCTCCCTCACTGAGTCCCTGGAGGGCATCTTGAAGGTAAGGGAAGGCGACTTGAAGTAGAATCTGTGAATTTGTGTAGCACACAGTTTTAAATGCAAAGCATTCTTTGTTATCTCATGCTAAGAAAACATTAACATTAAGAGATGCTTAACTTTCAAAGTTTTTTGCCATTATTTGCAAAAAATATTTTAAAAAGACCAAGCCTTTGTTTGATGCTCCTTTTATGTCCAATCTATTAACCCAAACTTGTTATTATATAAACTGCTAATGTACTCACCTTTTCAGAATGTTTAATTAAGCTTCTTAATTTGTCTTGGTTTGCAACACTTGCCGTTATATTACCCCCAACCTGGATGGTGCATTTGTTACTTTCAGGGAAGCAGCAGGTCCAGAGTCCACCGAGAAAACAGTGAAGGTAGTGAGAGCAGCTCATCCATCTGTACTGTTAATAGCAGCCAAGACCAGCCCAGCTTAGATGACGCCCTGCCTGTCTCCACCCAGCTGTCCCCCACCAGCCCTCTCAGGTAAACACACGCGAAGGTTCTTTTCCAACTAAAAAAAATAAATTCCAATTTATCTGAAGTCAAAGTAGAGTTCATTTTTATGTAAATTCTTGGTTAATTTGAAGTTGTTTTGGCCTGACAGTGTCATGTCAACTCCTCACTCACTGTTGATCTGAGAAACTCATTTGGATAAGTACTAAAATAGTTGGTGTCCTTTAGTTCATATCTTATACACATGCAGACCATTTACACCTCCCTCTCTCTGTCACTTCACAGGTGCCACAATTCAACAGGAGACCTAAAGTGCCTTGATGCTTCTCTCCACTTGTCCCCTTCCTTCTCCTCTTTACCTGGAGATGCTCAGCCGCAGGCCTTCCGTCGTCGTGCCAGCACCTACAGCCACTCGCCCACCTCCTCATCTGGAACCGAGTACTCATCAATGCAAACACTACTTTACACTCCGCCGAATTCCGCTGCCTCCGTCAAGCCCAAGCTCGTACGACACTACTCTGTCAGCACTGACACACCCCACCAGAGCAAGTAAGGAGAGAATACAATTATCTGCTGCAAACGCATACAATCCCGAAGCACTAAACTTGGTTACAATTTTTTTTTAAATGTATTTTTAAATAAATGGCAGTGCTCCACCGCTAAGCTCTGCACTTACAGTCTTTTGAGCCATAGTCTTCAGAAGTGATACGTCATTCTTTTGGCTTCATATGTTCTAGATTGTAAGGCTCAAATTTAGCTGGAAATAAAGGGAGGATAACTGTTCTGTAATAGGTGGGTTTTTTACATGTAAGTTTATTTTACTCAGAAGGATCCCTAGAGCTGCACAGAGCATAAACAAACAGACCAAAATAGCATCTTAGCAGCTTAATAAAACCTGAAACCTGTATTCATTTTATTTGTTACAGGGATAACATTTGTAAAATAAAAAAAAAGAAGTAGGTAATCAGCTCTTACCTTTCCTACACTGCTTAACTTTATGAAAAAACTTTTTTCATCAATTTCTACCCATACTTCTCACTCTTTTTTGAATTCTTCTATTTTTTTCAGTTTTTGGTTTCTTTGACTTTCTTTGCACCTTTTCTCCCCCACTCACTGCTTCGTAGACATGTGCCATCAAACTCCAACCTTCCTCCTGTTCCTTGCTCACATTTACCCTCCTCTCCTCTGCTCCCACATCATCCTCCCTCACCTTATTCTGGAGCCCGACTTAAAAGAAGGTGAGTTTCCTGCTCTAGTTCTCTTTAGCCAGTGTATTCCTTTTCTCTCATTTGATATAACTTTCCTCCCTTAATGAGAACAAGCCACTGAGCTTTTTTAGTTTCATTTTTAACTGTCAACTTCTTTGCTCCTTGTCTTAAACTTTTCATCTCTCCATCTTAGCCCTCTGGGTGGTCTTCGTGCTCGTCTCCAGTCCTCTTCCTCTGTCCCTAATTTTTTGAAATTTCAATTTCTGGCACCTGTCCAAGAGAACGATTGCCCTGAGCTAAGGAGCAGGTACATATACATGCACGGTGTTGTGCTGAAGTTTCAGACAGTTGTGAATAATGCTGCAGATTAAAGTCACTGTCTAGCTATCATTGTACAGCAGTCTGAGGCTTCAGGATGTAGGTGGGCTGAATTAAGAACATATTTTATCGTGAAAAAACCCCCAGAAAGAAGTAAACCATTTACACTGGTATTTGTCAGTATTCCTACTGTTTAGCATGTATGCCTTTTGACTCAAACTTTATCACAGTGCTGTCCTTCAAGCAATCAAACTTTAGACAGAAAGTTGTATTCATTAATTTCTAATGCCAATTGTGTGTGTCTTTGTATGTTTGCAGGGATGTCGCTGCTCTCTCCACGTCGGCTTTGGCTGGAGAGGTGGAGGAAAGCCCCGTGCGGAGTCACCGTCACTCATGGAGGCAGCAGATTTTCCTCCGGGTCGCTACACCTCAGAAGAACATGGACATCAATGGTAAAACATTAGCATGCCTTGTTGGTAATTTCTTAAATCATAGCTGCTGAACTGCCTGTGTGAAAGCATTCATCGTTTCTTACTCCTCACATTAGTATCTTTACATGTGGGCTAAATGACTCTCATGTGTTTTTATTCCTGTTGCTATCTTCAGTTCTTTGTACTACCACAGAGTGGTGCCAACGTCCAACATAGACACATTCCTCCAGTCACGGCTTAAACGTAGAACAGCCACATGTTTTACTGTGCAGTTTAATCAGGATCAGATCCAAGTTTACAACAATAGCTAAGTCAATAAATCATATTATTCAAGAACATATTTCACATTGATGTGATGCTTACTGGTATCATATCTTAGATTTAACCAAGACAAGATTAACTGCTTTATTTCCCTCTCCTTTGAAAGTGGTCTTAATAGTATTATGAGATATAATTTAGGTTTAAAAGTATCAGTAAGTTTCCTTTTTTAATATTAAACAGGAACAATCAAATAACACTGCTTTTGTTCCCCTCTTTGGAGCATTATCACAGATCACTTTTAATTCGTTTAAATCATTTAATTCCCCATGTGTATTGTAGAAATCTCCATCTTGTCAATAATGAAACACAGTTCAAGTTTATTTTAACAGGCAGTGTAAGAAAATACTTTTATCAGGTCAGAGTAAAAGTTTTCCCGCTGGCCCAGTGTGCTCCGAAAATCAGTTTGGGCCTGGGTGTGTGTTCATGTGTGCTTACATATATGAGGTCATGGGTGTGTCGAGTGTGTGTATGTGGGAATTTGTATGAGTGTGTGCTTGAAGGGTGGTTGTGTCTCAAGGTTATGTTGACTGTTCACACACAGACAGCGCCAGCCTTGTTGACCCACTTTGTGTGTGTGTGTGTGTGTATGGAAATATGTTTCTTGAGACTTTTTTTTGGTTTTAGGCCAAAGTTGTATGTTTGCATAGGGTGTGAATTTGGCTATTTTGCACTAACTTGTGTGTGCATGTATGTGTGTGTGATTTATCAGTTGTTTTATTTTGTTTGTTTTTTTGGGGGGGGTCTCTCAATTGAACACATAACTATTTATACAGGTCAGCAAAGTTCAGGTAACTTCAGGAGACTACAGACTGTATTGGACAGTTGCCAAGAGAAAGTTCCTTTTCAAGGTCCTTTAATCACTTTATCACACCTTTGTCCATGTGTGTGTGTGTGTGTGTGTGTGTGTGTGTGTGTGTGTGTGTGTGTCTGTCTGTCTGTCTGTCATTCATTCTTCTCACTTAAAAGCAAACTCTTTCAAAATGTCCCGTGACAGCTGTGTAGCAGTCTCTGTTTATCTAACAATTGCATGGGTCTTTGAGAAGAGGTCACCTTTTTTGTGTGTCTGTTTTACATATGTGTCTGGTATGTTTTCATAAGTTAAGAGCCATATGTTTGTACAGTGACTCTTGCATGACACAGACACAAAGGCGCACATTAATGTTAATCTAACCAAGCCTAAAGAACAGACGTTGTGTACGTCACCATGTCTCATCAGGTCCACATGTCCTCGTTCATATTCCTGTAGGGGGACTTAACTGGCACAGTTAGCGTTTTTCTTTGAGTAGAGAAATGTCACATTTGCGTTTTCATTTGTATATGTGTGTGTGTGTGTGTGTGTGTGTGTGTGTGTGAGAGAGAGAGAGAGAGACCTAGCTTTAGCTCCTGATTCTGATGTGAAACTCCAAGGTGAAGTATTGTTGAGGGTGAAGTAAAGGTCAGAGTGTGGGCTATGCAGTCAGTTTTAGAATAGTCTTGGAGAAATTATGAGTTTAATAAGTCTTGATATGTGAGGCTACATGCATGTTGTGTGTGTGTGTGTATGTGTAT
Organism: Cynoglossus semilaevis; assembly: GCF_000523025.1. Classification (NCBI taxonomy): domain Eukaryota; kingdom Metazoa; phylum Chordata; class Actinopteri; order Pleuronectiformes; family Cynoglossidae; genus Cynoglossus; species Cynoglossus semilaevis. Next base: position 7,934,152 of record NC_024315.1, on the reverse strand, counting down.
AAAACAAGTGCTATTTGGATAGTTGTTATGTCCTTTCTCTAAACAACACAGGGTATTTTGAGGTTTGGGATCCACCCTGTACTTTAGGGTGGAGTCATGAAAACACTTTTTGTTACTGTGCATGTGTTGCACCATACTGTGAAAAATATTTTTAAGTTTAGCAATTTTTTTTAAAGAAAAATATATATAGTATGACTCTCTAGTGGATAGGAATGAACCCAGATTAAGAATGTCTTTGTACACTTACCTAAAAAATGGCATTATAATAAACAACTGTTAAGGTGCATTTTACTTTGAAATAAATAGGAGAAGATAGGAAAGTATATTTTAAGTCAGCTTGGCCTACAAAGTTTGAAAAATAAAAATTCCTAGATTAGAGTGAAACCCTAATTTTGATTAACTTTATATGTTGGTCATTCCTTTTTTGAGTATGTTTATAGTGTACATTTTTACATTGTCACAAACATAACATACATAACATAACATAAGTATTCCTAGAGTTATTATACATTAAAAACATATATTTTAGTCATTAGTAATATGCTAGTATTCAAAATAGTAGTGTTGCAACTAATTGTTAGACAAAGTGGTTTAAGTCTTTCACTTTCTGTGAGGACTGTAATTACACTGACCATGATTTGGTTCTAATTATAATGTCCATTCATTGTCGTATGTTCATAGAAAAAGCTTGTAAATACCTGGACAAATGCTTCTCATCACAAACTCTGCTAATAAAGTATAGATCAATTCATGTATTTAGTGTGTTATTAGTTTAAGTTGGGGTAGTTTTTTGTTTTTTTGTTGTTGTTTTTTTTTTGTCATTTAGAGTTATAGTGACCATATAGGCTAAAAGTAGTGTTGTATCATCATGATATGTAATTTGTCTTTCCAGAGCGGGCAGATTCCTGTCTGGACATTGGACGCGTGTGTGCCAGCCCAGTGGGAGCTGGAGGAAATGTGGATATGAGAGCGTTGCCCGAGGAGAGAACGAAAAGAAGCAAAGAGGAGCTCAGAGATCTGTGGAGAAAGGCCATCCTGCAGCAAATCTTGCTGCAGCGGATGGAGAGGGAGAACCAAAAACTACAGGGTGAGCTAAACACACACAGAGTTCTGCTGTAATCACTAACACACTCGGAGCCCAGGACGTTGACACACCTGTACACAGACAAACGTTTTTATTCTCTCTGAGCGTGCATCTGCAAACATGCACACATTCAATCCATTGAATTTATTGTCACATGTTAAAAACAAAACAAAAAAACACTGTATGTTGGATAATTATCTGATCACAATAACACTGTGTGGAAGGGTGTGGCATAATTCAAGAAGGAAGAAGCTATTAAATTTTAAAGCCGGTTCCGAGTAAACAGGTGGATCCTGGAAATTATTTCAGTTTTCTTTAACACACACAGGGCGTTTACCTTGGCAGTGGTACCAGCTCTTTGTCACACTTACAGTGATGATTAGTATTAAAGCTTACACCTGCCTTGCTCTTAATGCTATTGCAAAACTACCAAGCGTAGCCTAATTGTCTACATAAAAGAGAAAACTCTGGGAAACTGAAGTTTATACTGAAAAAAAAACCAAACCTTTTCAACCACATTTATTGGTTTAGTGTACAGTTACATGTTTTCCCAAAACTGTGACCCCCAAATTTGGATTGGATTTGTTGACAGTTGCACAGTTGACAGTCAGGTTAGATTATTTCTTTGTAGCGGAGATTAATACATGAATCAATCTCTTATTGGCAACACGCCTGTTTTGTGTGTAATAACACACTTCATTGAGTACACACCACCTTTATCTGACAATTTTATACTCTCTAGAAATACAAACATGTGTTTGAAAAACTAATATAAACACTGGTATCAGTCAGTAACAGTTGTCTTCATATTGGTTTACATCAATCTAGTCCTGAGCTTAAGTCTAGGCTTGAACTGGTTTTAGTTTTTATTTGCGTAGTGTGTGTGTGTGTGTGTGTGTGAGAGAGAGTGTGAGTGTGAGAGAGATGTTGATTGAAGTTGATTTTGCTACATCATCACTGACCTATATTATTTTCATCAGCACTCCGCTGTTGAGCCATTGTTTCACTCTGTGTGACTGTGTTGTGTTGCGTAAGCATCAAAATGAATGGTCTGTGCAAGTCGCATGTTGTTAAGGGTGTGACTCACATTTAGGTGTGTGTTGATGCTCGCCAACTAGTTCAGGACACAGGTACACTTACCCATCTATGCAAATTAGAGCAAAAAACACACAAACACACACATACATAATTAGCTAATCATTGGCTTTTCACACACCAACATTATATTTTTCTGGAGAATCCGTTGTTCCATTGTCTTTTATTTGTCTTCCATGTCGGACTCCACCCTTTCTCTCTCATTTGGCCCAGGGTGGATCTCTGCTCTTTGTCCTCAACTCTTATTTGTTTATCTTTTTTCCCTTCACCTTTTGTGGTCCATCTGTGGCCATGCATGTGTATATTCATCTGTATTGGTGTGAATGCTTCTTTGTCAGCTCCAGGGTGCGGTATCCTGTCCTGTTGTGCACTGTTCAGCCTGCAGAGATTGTACAGTGGAGAGGTTTCATGCAAATTTGGCCAGTGGGACCTTCAGCCAAGAAGTCAGTCCTGATAGACTAGACTCTGCCTGCTCTGAACTGCTGATAAGACAGACGGCAGAACCACAGCCCTTCTTACAACATCTATTCTTACTCTGGTTGTGTCGGCCTCTTGTTCTGTTCAACTTTTCTGCCTTCTTTCTCCAGGATACATCTTCCAGGTCACTCCAGACTACTTTGATGTGTTTACAGATGCTGTGAGATAAAAGGCTTGCATACCTTGTTGAGATCTTTCTCAACTTGACTGGAATTGTTTCAAAGCAAGTGCACATTTGCAGTCCATTCCTGTTTACACAGGATGGCTGTAGTTCAATAGGCAGTGCAGTTGTTTTACATCCCTGATTTTAGGATCAATTCCAGACTTGATAGCCTATTTGTTGCCAAGTTAGTAGTCTGAATCTGTAGTGTACAGAGCATTTAGTGGTCTTCGGGACTAGAGGGTTATATAATTCCAGGCCTTCATATCCACTGAAGCATTTTTTTTTGTATTATTGGTAAAGGTACAAGCAAGAAATGACATGACTGTCCATTACTGTCACGCTGCAGTACGAAATGTTCTGTGTGAAAGAGTTCAGAGGGAGAAGAGAGGAAGGGTGGTGTCAAAAAAAGAGGAACAGAAGAGGGTCGCTGGGTGTGCCTTCACCTTCTTTGATCATCAGTGTCAACTTGTTGAACCGGAACACAACTTGGGTGTTTGTGTCAAATTTGTGAAGGTTCAGAATTACCACCAAGGGTATTTTCAACAAACACAAGTCAGTAGACACTGCATTGATGTTGAGTCATTCAGTGTGAAACCCAACTATAGTACGGTAACCACCACCACCCTCACCCGCACCCCAGTAGGAGGACAACCACATTTCCTTGGTGGAGGTGTGCCACTACTGGCTTTGCTCAGCCCAGGAAAAGCTCAGGGCAAAGGTCCCAGGACTGGTTCTTCTACCAGTGTTGTATATGACAAGTCGCTGCACAGTGAAGACTTTGTTTTAGTTTTTCAAGTCAAACTCTTAATGTAACATAGTTCCGGTTACACGGTTTGTATGGTCATTTTAAACAGTAATCCAGAGAAATGACTTGTAGAGAGAAGGAAGCACATGTTAGTAATTTCAAAAATGAAATCATTAATTGGTTATTTAACAGTTAGCAGACATAATAATTACCATCTCTTGAGTAAAATATTTGGAAAATAAAATATTTTCTCTAAAAATGTATTTAAAACGTGTTTTTCCTCAGCATTTTTACATTTGACTCTTAAACTAGTTTTATTCCAGGGCTTGCAGCATCACTGCACCAACTGCCCAGGCTGTTGCATTACTCCGATGCCTTATCTGTGTCTTGTTGTATGTAGCCTCAGAGAACCATCTACAGAACAAGCGCCTGAAGCTGGACTATGAGGAAATTACTCCGTGTTTAAAAGAGGTTACTGTGGTGTGGGAGAAGATGCTGGGAATGCCGGGTCGATCAAAGGTCAAATTTGACACAGAGACCATACACGCTGCTGTTGCACAAGGTAAGTGTTTGACCGTCCCAATGCAAACCCTTGTCCTTTGTAGAATATCATGTTCAGGTGTTTACTAATACTGACTGCTACTTTATGTACAACGGTCTAAACTGTAGTGTTTGGTAACCTTTTTCTTATCAGCAGCCTCTGCAGGGGTTGAACACAGACAGAAATGGGAGTGCATGAACTGCTTTAAGCCTCTAATAAGAGTTCATATGTTTTGCTTTATTCAAATGTTGTCTGTGTCTCCCTGTCAGAGCTTCCTGTTCTGTTCTTGTACTTGTACTTGTATCAGCTTGTCCTCTACGAAGGACAGGAACTGTTATGTTCACACATCTCTCAGCTTTGAACATACTATAGTAGATCAAAATTGCAGCATGTGTAAGCGCACAGAAAAAACACTGACTCAGAAAATGGAGTAAAAACCCTCTCAAGACAAAGACTGTTAAACAAGGACATCTGAAATTACAGATGTAGTTCACTTAGAAAAAAAGGTATTTACTTGATGACAGCTTAATGTATTCAGTCTTTTTCATTCTAGACGTCCTGCTGATGGAGATAGGTATTACCAATATCATTACAATATGAATGACTTTGTGGGTTTTATTTAATGACCCTCATCCTCATGATAGCTTTAAGGTGCTCTTGGTCAAGGCTCTTATTAGTTTGACATTTAGTGAATCAACTAATTACTAGCCACAGAATGACAAAAAAAATCAAATAAATCTCACATCATCTGGAGGGCTGTTTATCTGTCAATCAACTTCTTGGCAGACTGAACTAAACCTTTCACATTTTGCTCTTTGTATGTATAGAAATTGGCTTCAGGCTACAGCTTTATTTTCATCTTATGCCATAGCTATGAAAATGACACATCTTTCATCTACATCTAAATTAGAAAATAATATTGAACAATCTTAAACAGTCAGCAAAAGTAGAAGTAACTCAAATGTATTATTAAAAATGCAAAAGTAACTAATTAACTAATTAACTGTGCCAAATGTAATTCATAAAGAGTCTGATGGTCACCGGAAGACTGCTGCCCCAGCATACAACATCATAATGGACTTAGTGGACAGCACTGCCAACCATAGTCTCATAAAACATCCTCAGAAGCCTGTACCAGATGTTGACCTCAGCTGCCTCAGAAAACAGGGGTGACTCCAGGACCGTATTGTAGGTGTCACTGTTCTTAGCCCAGACCACTTTATTGTCTGAAAATTGGGCAAGAGTGAACTTTAATGAGGTTACAAGTACCTGTGTTTCTACATGACTGTATTTCTGGTTCTACTTCTGATTCTGACATGAGTCATTGGCCTTGTCAGATCCACATCCAGTTCTTTGGCCTAAGTCAGAAAGTACGGTTCCCTGTGGTAATCCAGTATTACTGACCAACAACTGTGTTGTACACGTACATATTGTGTTCTGCCAGTCACTAGTCTACAATCCAGAACTTGAGGGGGGCATCCACCTTTATTGCTGTCAGCTTGTCACCCAGTAGAGCTGGAAGGATGGTTCAAGGACAAGGAACAGGCTTTGAGCAGCCTGGGGCTAACACTGTCAGGACCTTTCTGGCGTCTTGACACCAAAGTTGTTGTAGTCCGATGTCAACTCATTCAGCTGTATGTACTACGTAATCTGAATAATGAATCAAAGCTTTCAGAGTTGACTACTGTGCGGCTGTTATGTTTGACATTTGATCATGTTGAACAACCCCGTCCCTTCCTCAGTGATTCAAACTCTGCTTCACATCTGTCATGTCTGACAGGAGTCCCGAGGCAGCATCGAGGTGAGATCTGGAAGCTCCTCTCAGAACAGTACCTGCTCCGACAGACGGTGCCCTCCAGACCACCAACCAACCACACTCCATACAAAGAACTGCTAAAGCAGCTCACCTCACAGCAACACGCCATCCTCATTGACCTTGGTAATTCACACACATACACACACACACACAGACAGGGAATATTGTTCCAACTTCCTTCATTTTACTTGCTAACATGAATTGCCTTAAAAACATTTTTTTGTCTACTAATACATTTGGTATGAATAAAGCTGTCTATTTTTACTGCTAGAGTGGAGAGTAGGAGTGCACCTTGTCTGCAACCACACATTGTTGCTTTCTTAATCAAAAAATGTGTATTTTTGGTTTTTATTTCCATATTTCTAATTTTGTTTTATAAAAAAAAAACGTAACGTATAATGTTTCAGTGATACCTGAAATGTATGCTACGATATAAGTAAGGTATTTAACCAATGACCAATATTTAATATAATCATCACTAAAAAATTCCAAACCATTATTCCAACCATTGCAACCATTACAACCATATAGCAATATATTTGTGCAAAGTGTCTTCACACATACAATGTTACAAATGTAATAAAATTATTTTGATGATTCACTTTTTTAGACAATCTTTTTAAAGTACTTTGGAGCTATAGAGTATTCCTTTTCAAATGCTTGTGTTTTAAAGAAATACAGACAGTCTGATAGGTTAATAGACATGTTTGTTCAATGCCTGTACATTTCAGTGAGTTGTTTTTGTGGACTTCATCAGCCTTAACCAGCTTCCAAACAACTACTAACAAACAAAATTTGTTTTATGTCACAAATGCTCAAAACAGCTTCCAACACCTTCAACCACACCACACCACACTACACACACACACACACACACCCCACCCATGTAACACCCTCATAGACATGTACATGTACACAGCCACCCATATATTCGTCCCTGCACTTCACTTTCTGTGTTGTCGACGCTGACCTTGTGTTTGCCTTTCGGGTTAGTTACTCAAGATCAAATAGGGTGGAGACGATGCTAGCAGCATATACGGAGTTGACTTAATGGTAGAGGTGTTAGTTTCTACAGGACAGAGGCGCAAACACTGTAATGATGCTAAAGTAAGTACAAAACAGGCAGAAGCACCGATAAAACAAGATTAGATCATTACAAAACATTGAATACTGCATATTGAACATAATATGACACAGTTTAAATTGAAGTTGCCTCTGACCAGAATATAGCACATTAAAAAATATTTCAAAATATTGTCCAGTCAGTTTACTAAAGACTCTGAGAGGGAAATGTAGAAATGGTTTGATGGTCCCAGGCTGGAATGACTACCTGGGGAGGAGTCAATGTTTGACTGAAGTAATCCAATGTCTGACCAGCGCAGCGTTGGTTGGATGAAAGATAAAACCACATACTTTGTTCCTTAAATTCCACCGAACCTTTCTCTTTAATTACAGTGTTGCCTGTTGACTAATAGTGTTGATTAAAAACAAGTGTCCTGCTCACCTGACAAAAAAAATCACCAATCATCAGACTAACATTGTTTACTGGCAATGTTGGGTCTCTGTGTGTTTGTGTGTGTTTGTGTAACATAATATGTAGTTGTGGAAAATTGGGTAATCATTTGAGAGAGAGAGACTGTTCTGTTCTGTGTCTTTTTTGTATTTATTGAAATGTGATTGTTATGTCAAAAGTTTTAAATGAAACAAATATATATCTTTCCAGCTCTAACATTCCCACACTCGGCAAGCAATAGCTGTCTGAACAATAGCTCATTCCTGTCTGTGACATGTTGTCATTATTTCACTGCTAAGTGTATGGTTTAGTTTGAAAAGGGCTGAACAACACTCCACAGCTGTCACACACTGAAAAGCACATTAAATCACTCGCTGCCATACACTGACAAAACTGTTCCATAGCAGCTGAAATTAGTGTCAATATTAATACACTGTTTATGTTACGCTTAGTTATCAATATCAACTCTTTATATGATTTTGTTGTGATTAGCTCACATTAGCCAAGAGGAGCGGGGGTTAGGGTAGTTGAGCTGTGACACCACACCTAACACTGAGTATACACAACAGTGGTGCACACTCAAGACTCCTTCCTTAAGGCAAGGGAGGGTGCCATTTTGTTCCCAAACACAAGAGGCCCCACCGACACCTCCCACATTGTCTCCTCCACACACTATGAAAGACACACACACACAGACACACACACACACACACCTGTCCATTGCCAAGCTGTCAATGTAAAGAATGTGTTTAACGTCACTACACTGTCACCTATCATTATATTAAAAGGCACATGTAGCAACTGCATTTACATGTTAATCATCTGAAGGAAGTGTTGTGCAAGGCAACATTCGTGTGTTTGTGTTTTGATTTTTTGTAAAAAAAAAAAAAACAAAAAAAAACACCACAGTGTAGAATAGGTTGCCACATGCTTTTTTTCTGCGTCAACAGCGCAGTGTGAAGTCCTACTCCCTCAAGCGCACTTGAACAGACACTGTGTGTCATTCAAACACGTGTACACACCCAAAGGCTTCGGTCTCTCATTGTAGTTCACTCAGATTCTTTCCAGGGTTATGTCAGCCAAATATCACACTATATCAGGTGTATCTGTGCCTTAATTATGCTTTCAGAAGAATATCTGGTTGATCCCAGACACCTAGTATTAGAAATAAGTCACATGGTGTGCTCTCAAAATAAACAAAACTTTTTTTGCTATGAAGATAACATCTGACTTTTTTTTCTTTTTCTTTTTTTTTTACGTCTCAGGTCGCACTTTTCCCACTCATCCGTATTTCCAAGCACAGCTGGGGGCTGGTCAGCTGTCTCTCTACAACATACTGAAAGCCTATTCACTGTTGGACCCTGAGGTATTGTCTCATTTGGTCATTTGTCAGACCTAACATTGAACCTAACTATTTTACTAAATGTTGAAGTTTATATTATGGTTGTCATGTTAGGTGGGCTACTGCCAAGGTCTGTCCTTCATTGCCGGAGTATTGCTGTTACACATGGGGGAAGAAGATGCCTTCAATATGCTCAAGTTTCTGATGTATGACATTGGGCTGCGTAAACAGTACCGGCCTGACATGATTATCCTCCAGGTAAAATTAACACATGCACAGTCTCACACACGCAAGCACGCAAATACTTTAATTTGTGCAGTAATCAGTCGTTGTACTAATTCCACATGATTAATGTGAAATTGAATGCAACCCGGTCCCTCCTGCCTGTATCACAAACACAAAGATCAGTTCACTGCTTCGTGTTTAAACAAGACAACAGATTTTAAAGGTGCCTCATCAGTAGTGAGTTGGAGATGTGGTATGTAAGGCTTGGTCGACTTAAGAATGCTTATTAAAACAGACTTCCTCTTGTTGTTTATTGCCAACCATGTGATGCTTATAATGTATACCTTATGGAGCATTTACATTTAGTTTCCCATGCAAAGTGAGCAACAATGTGTCAGCTCAGTGTTGTGCATCAAAAATCACAACTGGTTCACACAGTGCTGCTGGTGTAGTGACCTGGGTAACATCTGTGCAGTTTGTCTGATACAAATAACTATACATTATAATAAACACAGTGATTACTTTTTGATTGCCATTTTAGCGACCCCTAGTGGAGGGCAAATTAATCCTCTTAAATTGTCATCTATGCATGTCCAAAAGTCCTCCTTAGTGCTCACTAGCTGGTCAAATATTACTATTACTATTATTGTTTGATTCCAGACTCCGCTTCTGATGGCTCGGTCATTAATTGGATCATGAGATGTCATCAAGTCTGTAATATAAAACTATATATATATATATACACACATAAATACATATAAAGTTAGCAGGCTGTTACAGTACTCTTGTATTTAAGCTCTTGCATATGTTGCATTCCCTCTAAAGCTCCACAGATGTGATCAAAGTTTAACACAGGAGAGAATAAAAGAGTCCCTCTGTGGATGTAGTTTGATGTTTTCATAGCAGCTCATCACGCCTGACTGTAGCGTCAGCTGCAGGACTCGCTCTGTGAGCAGCACTGTTTGTGAGACATTGACAGTAAATACAGAACAGTGGGAGAACTGAGGAGTCGATGAGATAGAGAAACACTTTTCTCTCCGTGTGACAGCAGTTTTCATGTACTGCACAAAAGTGAGACACTGAAAAACTACATGCACTGAAGCAATCTCTCTAACATTCAAGCATTTTTTAAGTCCTTGTAGTTGAACGTAACCTTCCCACCAAATGTGTAATTTATTATTTGAATTTTCCATAAACACTTTCTGTGATTTGCGGCTCATAGATTCAGATGTACCAGTTGTCGCGACTGCTCCATGACTACCACAGGGATCTCCACAGCCACCTGGAGCAACAAGAAATCGGGCCCAGCCTATACGCCACCCCTTGGTTCCTTACAGCCTTTGCCTCTCACTTCCCCCTCGGTTTTGTGGCCAGAGTCTTTGGTAAGCTCTAGATTGTAGACCATCTGTTGATCTGTTTTGTTGAAAATTGTCATACTTTTATTCTTGATGTAAAATATGTTACAATATGTTATTAAGAAGTGATTCAGTGAATACAGAAAAGATACCGTTTTTATATGTGATGTTTGACACATCTGCTCAAACATAGAATTTAAGTAAATAGATTGGTATCACGTCTCAGTCCCATTATCTGATGCCTTATCTTCCTATTTTGTCAATATCTAAACAAATATCTGGTATTGATATTTGATGGATATCTCCCCATAACTGACCACTTCCCTTTTATAAATATTTCTAGGTTAAGTCGTCTGGTTGAGTTTTGAAAAGAAAAAATCTGATCAAATCCAAGCTGTACAATCCAACATTTCACTGTATACTTTATGAAGTCAAATTATGGAATTTACTAAAGAGTTGACCTCAGAAGAGAAGCTGCTGTTAGAAAGAGTGGAGTGTCAACAAGGAAACAGTAGTCTTTGATCAAAACAGGTAAAACGAGGGAAGAGTTTCTGGAAATAATAGAAATGATTGAGACTGATTGTTCTGTATTGTATGGCTGTTATCATTGCCATTCAGAAGCAGGCAGTATCACACTAAGTCATGTTGACTCACACATATAACAAGGTCTTTCACATACCATTTACCCTGAGTGAATTTTCATTCCCTTATTTCTTCCCTGTCTGGTTTTCATGGTGAATGTCTGAACCAGACTCACTGGCACCTAATGCTCATCTGAGCGGAACATTCAGCATAACGTGTTTTTGTGTGTGTATGTGCATGTGTGTTTGTGTGTTAGGTTTGCAGCACTTTGTAGTGTTTGATACTGAATGTGCAGCTCCACTCCCATTCCTCTATCTGTTCTGTGATCACAGGCAAGGCAGCCCCACCCTGACACATACAAAGCACACACATCCTTGTGCAGCTCCTGCACTCTACACTCACTCTGGCCTACATTTAAATTTGCATAAATCCCTTTGCTTCAACGGATCCATCATTCCAAACACCATGTCCGTCAGCTTTCCACGTAATAGGCTACGTGTGTGTGTCAGTGGGTTACATATCAGGTCATTTTTAAAGACTTCATGGCAAAGCCTTATTTAACCTTAACCATAACACCTGTTTTTTATTTGTGTTTCCTCTTTGTCATTGAACAGATATGTTGTTCCTCCAGGGGTCAGAGGTCATTTTTAAAGTTGCCTTGAGTCTGCTGGGAAGCCACAAACCTCTGATCCTGCAGCATGACAGCCTGGAGTCCATCGTGGACTTCATCAAGACCACCCTGCCCAACCTGGGCCTGGTGCAGATGGAGAAAACCATCAACCAGGTTAGACACAGAGACACATGAAGGCTCAGCCCATTTAACATGCTAACCTGAGAGCAGCTGTGTTTTGATATGAGATAGTGTTTTGCATTCTTGGCTGATGTGTGAAGGTGCGGTGTGAAAAAAAAACCCACTCACAGGTGAGGTGGTTTAATAACCATTTCTTATACCGCAAACTTCACCAAACAAATGTTCTGTGCGCTGCTAATGTGAGCACCGTGAAAACAGGAGCAGTGACCACGACCACGCAGTGAACAAGGCAACACCCACTTTACGGTTATTTGTTTTTAGCTTGGCATTTAGTATACTGAAGCCAAAACAACATATTTCCCTCCATGCTCATCTGATGTACAAATTATTTTCTTCCCAACATTTTAGGATTTGTAGTGGACCCTGCGATGTTAGTGATTTTGATGTCATAGTTTCTGTTAACTTCCCCAGAATGCAATTTCATTGATGCTCAGATAAAATGAATAATGAGTCCATCACGTTCTTGAATACCTACAGCGTCTCTCCTAAAAGCTTTTCATATATAATGGTGTATCACATTATATTTACGGTTACCAGAACTGGATAGAAAATACTAAAAGTATTTGGAGTGGTAGGAAACATTTGCTTGTTGTCCATCATTATTATTATTTTGTTTTATTTTGTCAGGTGGTGACAAAAAAAATTAAATAATCTACCAAGAAACATAGGGTTTAGGAATATGGCCTCATCTGCATCATCGTTAGAAGATACATCCATCCACATAGGAAGTACTTAAACAACTTAAATCCTTGAGTTTCTTTTCTCATCAGCAATATTCATGTATTGTCCATTTAAAGATCAAATGGAGGTTCCTGGCTGATTGTTAGTCAAATTCTGCTACTTGCGATTGTAAGAAGAATGAAGTGGTTCCATAGTGTAGCGGTTAGCATGTCTGCCAGATCAGATAGAAGCTCCTGGTTTCAAGCCCCAGAGGAGCCAAGTATTTAATGGCGCCTCTTGTGGTAAACTGTGTGAATTGCAAGGACTCACACTGTGAGTTTCCCTACTGTGTGATGGATAAGGGACTAAAATCGTGTTAATGTACACTAGGACTAGTCTTTATACAGTAAAATAATATATACCAACAGAGACAGAGAGAAAAAAGATGTGACTATCTGCCACTTCCTGGAGTGTTAATGATTATTACTGTTGAGTTTTCTTTTGACCTTGAAGCCATTAGGTCATTGTGAAATACACATACCACAGTTAAAAATACATTTTAAATGAAGTAAGAGGCAGTTAGTCAGTCATCCTAACACGCCACACTAATGCTCACCGCTCTGTCAAACCAGTTATCTGTTCAACGATTATTTTTAAGTCACAGAGTAGAAGAATGATAATGGACTTGAGTGACAGAGACCAACACTGTGAGTGACGCCCTTCGCCTTCAACAGCTGATGGGTGGATTATCAGTGAAGTCATTTGACCTTCAGCCCTTGAGTCAATGTCTGCGAGGGGGAAAAACAGGAAAACAAATGAACGTCACTGACACCAGGCTCACCATTCTAGTGGCATGATAATAAAAACTGCTGATGTAGGTCATTCTGTCCCTTATCATTGAAATTCCTGTAAACTGATGTCAAGATCAACATAATAGGAGCGATAAGAGAGTTCTGTGGAAGGTAGGGGTTGGCAGAGGTCTGATGTGTCAGGCACATGTATGGAGATGTTGTTCAGGTACACTACAGCTTAGGAAGTATGCATTTACCTTGTAATTTTCACGTATTAGTCTCAGGATCATGCTGGAGCTTGCTGCTGCTTTCGCTGCTGTACCACTTCATATCATAAACTCTATATGTTAGCTGAGGTGTGACTCACAGTTTCACCACAGACAAACAGGGAGTGTACAGGATGTGTGGAGTCTTGTATACAGTACACCTCCCTCTCATGTTTGTCTTTACTGTTGTGGACGTATGGGACACATAGGTGAACAACAACAGCTTGTAAGAGAGACATTTTCTGGGTAGCATTTCCATCATCAACAGAAACCAAAACCACATTTTAGTTTCATAGTATGAAAAGTATGTGATTATAGTATTAAGTAATTTAAAATAAATAGGCACCCTTAAATCAATCTGAAAATGAATTCCTAAAGACATATTTATCACTGAAGCCTTTCACTTATTTCTTTAACAACACTTTCAATGTAAAACTTATCACTTATACATAGGGCCTGAATCTTTTAATAGTTTCAGGTTTGTTTGTGTCTTTCTTCCTGCTAATGTATCAGCGTTGTGTTCAACTAACAAGCCCAGGTTTTACATTGAGTACAAAAACATTTTTGTAGGCTGATGCCCATGGGGTTTGTGATGTGAAATATGTGCCATGGCTCAAAAAGGCTTAGGAAAAAAATGATCTAGATGTTATTTTGATATGGCAGTTGTTCAACAGGTTGATGGATGGATGTATCAATCTCCTTTGACCAAACTAATAAATCCTTTTTCTTTCAGGTCTGTGAGATTGATGTGTCCAAGCAGCTCCAGGCTTATGAGGTGGAGTACCACGTCCTGCAAGATGAACTGCTGGACACACCCCCCAGTCTCAACCAACAGCAGCGGGCAGCCCAGCTTGAGCGGACCAACCAGAGCCTGCGGCAGCAGAACCTGGACCTTCTCGAGGAACTTCAGGTACAGCCACACACACACACACACATGGATCACCAGCTCCATCCTCTGTTGTTCCTCCTCTCTCAACTTTAATCACCCCCCTCTTCTTTTCCCCAGGTGTCCCATGCTCGTGTGCACAGTCTGGAGACTCAACTGGAGGCTCTGGTCCAGTCAGAGGGTCATCTGAAAGAGCAAGTGTCATCCCTGGAGGAGGAGAAACATCATCTGGTCAGCACAGTGACACGTCTCCAGGACCTTCTCACCATGCTCGGCCTAAACAGCACCCTGGATGAACACACACTCCCTACACTTACCAACAGACAAACGGCCTCAGCAGAGACAAAGACAAACAACAGTGTGGACACCCCCCAGTAACCCACAGCCTCACCAGGGTGTCCTTAAGTACAAATGATACTTTTCCAAACAGGAAGTTGAGTGAGAGGAGTCATCGCCAGGACCTTTCACCTCCACCCTTGTCCTATTCACGCCCACAGAATGTAAAAGGAGGAAGGACAGAGGAAGTTGGAGATAAGAATAGTGAAGATAAGTGGAAATTCAACCAAAAATGTGGATGAAGTCATGAGAAGAGAAACCAAAAATGACACCCCTGAGTATGATCCTAAAATTCCATGAATGCCCTGTGTCTCAGCTCTAACAATGAACAGTAAACCCAAAGATAGCTCTGTGTTTCTGGACCAGTGCTGTGAAAACAAAGCACCTGTATTTGACTTGTTTCTGTGTGTGTGTGTGTGTGTGTTTTATGTTTCTGAGATGTTATGTTTTATAGAACTGTGCTACGTGGAACAAAACCCAAAACTCCAAAGACTGAACATATCTTCAAAAAAAACACATGGTATTTATCATCCTCATGTTCTGCTGGTAGGACGTACAGAAGACGGGAGAGTGACGGGAAAGTGAGATGAGATGAAGGGACGAGTGAAGTAAGGAACTTCACGACAAACTGTTTTTTCTGTTAACAAAGTTTGACTGCAAGTTAAGTAAATTCCTGTCGGAGCTGATTTTTTTGTTGTTGTTTTTTTTTTGTATCTCTACACTTTTGTCTTTGGATTATGTGTTTTTAAATTTTAATCTAGCCACAGTATCTGTGAGGATGAGTTTCACTGTAAATCCGAACCATTTTTCGTCCACTTTTGATTCACCGCTGTGGGGAGGGAAAGTTTCAGCAGAAGTGTTTTCCACTGCAGCAAAGACCAGAGCTTTAAAGTGAACATGTGTATAAATGTTAGTGAGCAGACCTCTGCTGTGAGACGGTCTGTCAGCTTTAAATCATATACTGTATCCAACACATACATTCAACACGAGTGTCACTGTGTGTCTGTGCACTTCACTGATTTACACTGTAAAGTCATTTTCTCCTACTATTGTTGCACATGGTTTTGTTTTTATTGATTACCACTCTGGTTGTTATGTACTTCCAAATACATACAAGTATTCTTTCAGCACACCTGGGTTTTTTTTCTACATGAAACTGTATGCTCTCACGTGTCAGACCTATGGAAGTTAGTGCCGCAGACTGAACGACCTCCTGTCGAAACATGCTGTTCAGTTTGAAGGCTTCGGGCATATGGGAATATACCGTACACAGTATTTAAGACATAGACGTGTGTTTGTTTCTAAGAACTTCTAGGTGTTGCAGAGAGAACATGTTGGGACATGTCTGAACTGCATCTCCTTGAAGCATATACACAACAGAAACACCAGCAGCTGACCAGCAACAAAAGAAAAATGCAGAAGAACATTTCATAACCATACATTCATACACTTAGCAGAACCTTTTATCCAAAGTGACTTACAAGTGGGGGAGGTGTCACCAGGTCGTTTCACATATGTGATGCAGACATTCATGAATTTGCACATGTAGCCCCGGCAATACTTATGATTGTTTTTCTTTCTTTCTTTTCATCCTGTTTTTTTTAATCTATTGTTTTTATATAGAACTGCATTTTTTCACGGTCTAAGTCAAAACAACAGGAGGAAACGGTTACAAAAAGCTGCCAGCAAAGTCTTTTCTCCCGACATTATTGAATCCTTAATAAACCCTCTAGTCAGTCAAAAAATGCCAATTTCCTGGTCGTCATAAATTTCTAAAATAATCAGATGGAGTTATTATTATTATTTTTCATACTTTAATTACAGTGGAATACCTGCCATATGTTCTTCTCATCCCTTCACAGAATCACAGGTGTTTAAAGATTAGTATCTAAAGGTTAGCTCACGTGATAAATATTAAGCCATGTGGCAAACAATGTTTCACATTTGCTAAACCAATAATAAGAATGAACCTACATATAAATACATATATATTTAAAAGCTAAATTGATTCTTATCATGTCAGTTCATTTGTGGGGATTAATATAATAAAACTGAACGCATGGGCAGTGTATGTAATAATAATTCCACCGTCCATTCACTTAACGTGACTATCACACACGTTCAGCGCACGTTATTTGCAGGTACGGGGAACCGTGAACACCATCTCATACGGAGAATGTTTCAACTTCCGGTCAGACTTACGCCAGCGTCTCGGAGGGCAGCGTAGTGAGTAAGTGAACGATTACTGATACAATTGTCATATGTATTGTTAGGAGACCGTGTACTCATTTATGTTGTCGAGGACAACCGCTTTTCAGAAGTTTAGAAAACACGTACTCTCGACACGTACAAGCCGTTCACAGTTTTGATTAATCAAGTAATCCACAGTTAACCAGTTTTGTACTGATTGACAGCCCTCCACGGAAGCCAGGAGTTAGCCAGCACTTCTGTAAACCTAATTAAATATATTAATAAAAAATATTTAAAACAGAAAAAAAAAATCAGATAATGTTGTTAAACGTAGCCTTTAGCTAACACATTAGCCTGACAAACACTGACAAATTCAAATTAGCAAAGTTGTTTTGCTTTCAAAGAAAACCATTGACATGACTAAAAACAGCCTGTTTTTTGCTAAATTATTTTTACAAGCCAATGACGTCAGTTATTATAACATAAACCATCGGGTGACACATAAGTTCTTTAAAAAGGACTGGATGTTATGGTCAGTGTTGCAACGCCCTGGTGGTTAACGACTGGAGAAGGCTGCAAGGTGACATCACCAGTTCTTATCAGTTCAGTGTAGCTCAGCATCATATGGTGGTTTGAGAGACACACACAGAGACACACACACACACACACACACCCACACACACCCTTTTCTTCCAGTCCCTGCCTTTTGCTTTGGCTGCCATGTCGGAGGTTCATGGTTTTTGACCTCACCCTCCCAGGAGATTTTTGTTTCAGTGACTTAAGTGAGTTTACAAGAGTTGGATGGGAAGATAAGATCTGGTTGCTGGCTTGTTGTTGCATTTATTGTTAATAACTTATCCTTTAATAACGTTTTATTATGTTTTATTGGGTGTAGGATAACCAAATGTCAACTCAAAAAAATGTGTTAATTTGTCAAATGTTGGCTACGATAAGACAGCCAGGCTGAAACCAGTTTTCTGGTCAGTCAGCTTTTTCACTGGTCACTCAGTTTCAGTGGAACCAGTCACAGCACTGAATGGAGATTTCCATGAAGCAACAACAGAAGGTGTCAGGTTCCCTCATGGCATCCAGGAGCTGGAGCTGCCCTCCACCTGTCCTGCTACGACAGGTAAAGACGTGGGCCTGTGGCCACACCCGCAGACGCCTGTAAACACTGTCACACCGACTAATCTCCGGTGAGCTCTTGGATGTTCTTTCAGCTACATAACCTTTGGCCGAACAGCCCGGCCCCGCCCTTTGTGTGTGTTTGTGTGTGTGCAGAAGGCTCAGGATTAATGCTGTGTTGTAAGAGCTAAGATTTTGTCTTGTTTGTTTGTGTGTGTGTTCATCTGCTGCGTCACGACTCCTTCTGTTACAGGGTGAAAAGGCCACAGGGATTTTATTGATTCAAGAGAATTAGTTTTTAATTCCCAGGTTTAGCGAACAGAGAGTGAGCAGGATCACCTGAGTCTACAGCCCTGCCGTGTATGTGTGTGCGTGCGCACACTGTGTCTACTCTGATCTGTGTGTGTGTGTGTGTGTGGGTGTGTGTGTGTGTGAGTGTGTGTGTGTGAGTGTGTGTGTGTGAGTGTGTGTGTGTGTGTGAGTGTGTGTGTGTGTGTGAGTGTGTGTGTGTGTGTGAGTGTGTGTGTGTGTGTGAGTGTGTGTGTGTGTGTGAGTGTGTGTGTGTGAGTGTGTGTGTGTGTGTGAGTGTGTGTGTGTGAGTGTGTGTGTGTGTGTGAGTGTGTGTGTGTGTGTGAGTGTGTGTGTGTGAGTGTGTGTGTGTGAGTGTGTGTGTGTGAGTGTGTGTGTGTGTGTGAGTGTGTGTGTGTGAGTGTGTGTGTGTGAGTGTGTGTGTGTGTGTGAGTGTGTGTGTGTGTGTGAGTGTGTGTGTGTGAGTGTGTGTGTGTGTGTGAGTGTGTGTGTGTGTGTGAGTGTGTGTGTGTGAGTGTGTGTGTGTGAGTGTGTGTGTGTGTGTGAGTGTGTGTGTGTGAGTGTGTGTGTGTGAGTGTGTGTGTGTGTGTGTGTGTGTGTGTCGTGCAGACTGGCAGGGGTTGTGCCGTTTTCTTTTATTTGTCTTGGCATCTGTTTACTCTTCCACACTCCACCTCGGCCCAGCCCTGCGCCCGGCTCCACCACACCAATCTCCCTCCTATAATCAGAGTTTCAGTTCAGTGTGGGCTAGAGACGGGGATTTTCACTTCACCTCCGTCCAGTTCAAGTGTATTCAAACAGCCCAAGTTTACAAAACAATTTTGCCCCAACCGTCTGTACTGTTTGAATGGCAGTACCACATCCTCTGACCTTTGACCTCTGATGGGTAGTGATAATAATTATCTCTCAACATAGTGTTTATTATTGAGTATGACATAATATAATTTGTTGTTTTTGTCTTTATTTGTGGTTTTATTTTAAACGTGCAATATGTAAAAAATAAATCGGACATCAGTTGAAAGAGTCAATCAGATTAATCACAGATAAGTTGTGGATTAATCCTAATTAATGTAATTTGTTGTTTTTGTCTTTATTTGTGTTTTTTTTTAAACGTGCAATAAATCGGACATCAGTTGAAAGATTCAATCAGATTAATTACAGATAAGATGTGGATTAATCCTAATTAATTATGTCATTTTTGCCATGGTTAAAATGCATTAAAAATCCAATCTATTTAATTGATCTTTACAAATTAATTAATTATTTAACAGTAATGCTATAATCTGATTGGTCAAATATTTTTGTAAATACTTATTTTATGTATTTTTCTGGGATAAACAGTAGGAGGCGCCCATAGTGAGTAGGATAACTTCTAGTTTGCCTTATAGAAAGTTTGGGGTTTGAATCTACTGAAGCCCCAACTCCAGACCACTGTGAGGTTTAGTCAGGAAGGATGTCCAGTTCAAAAATGGTCACACATCACATGTAGACCAAGGCTGTGGACACAACAGGGTTTGAATTGTTTTTGGGTTGATTTTTTTTTATCATGTAGGTTACAGCTGGGTATTTTGGGGAATGCACAAAGAAAGATCTATCATAGAAACAGCTAAGGATTAACTAGTCACACCAAATCAGTGAAAAGACTGTAGCCCCCATGATGTCTTCATGTTTCACATCAGACCCTCAGAGTGGAATGACTTTGACTGTCCTGGTTGGAGGCTAAATACACAGCTGTAACCGTGACTCATCAGGTCACCTTTCAACACGCCCAGGAGAGACTGCACACTTTTATTGGGCGTATAAAGCACTTCAGCTGGCTGTTAACTTTAAAGACGGTCTGTGTAGAGACATGTAAAACAGCAAATTAAGGGCTGAGCTGAAAGTTCACCGGTCAGTGCACAAGGTCAGATGGTAACAGCCCATCAAGTTCGACTGCAGCACTAAATCATGATAAGCTGATACTTCCCATGGAGCACCAGGATAAGTGACAATGATGGAGGCCATAAAATACGCTGTTAATTTTACTGGGCCATTGGCTGTGCGGCTCTGATGGCTCTGTTACGACTTCTATTAATGTGAATATTTAAAGAAAAGTTAGTGTGGGGAAATGTGCAGTGTAGTGTTCATTAAGAATCACAGTGTGTGAAATACAGTGGCACAGACCACAGTAAAACCATACAAAATATACATAAGTACAACAGGTCAGAAATTACAGACAATTTCTAAATATATAAATTTGTTTTTAAACTTCAAGTGATTCATCACATTTTGTGCAGAATTGTCTTTTATTTCTTGTATAGGACACCAACGTCAGATCAGATCAGAGTGAAGGTAAAATGTATAAAGAACATTACTGAAAATTAGCTGAGTGAACCTGAAATTTCAAATAAATATTAAATTAGTTGTGGGATAAGGTTAGCTAAACATTGACATTTGTCCTACATTAAGATATATGTTATGACATTATTAATTTGACACATATAATTCTGTAAGTTGGAGAGCAGCAAAATACTTGTGTTAAACAAACCTGAGAAACAGAAGAGACAATGAAGCTAACACGATACGTAACTGACTGAATTTGACACAGTGAACCACAGTGAACTTGTTGGGCAGACGTCGAGTGACTGACACCTCAGATTTCTAAGTATTTTCTCTTTTTTTCAACTACTGTGCTACTGTTTCTTCTGTGGCAGTCGTCGTCACGTGGTTCTCCGAAACAGGAGACAACCACTTGTGCAAACTAACACCATAGACGACACACTCACGCAGACGAAAGCGGAGACATCCTTCCATTATCACCCTCATTTGTAATTTTTGTTTTGTCTCAATTTGAGGGGAAAACAATCAGTCAAAGTGTTGTGTGATGGTAAACCGTGTAACAAATTCAATAAATAAGAAGACGGACTGATGTAAGATAAGAGTGAGATTGTGGTAACAGCGGCCTGGCTGCTGCCTTAAAGCAACAATGATTGATGATTTATGATTATCTCATTAACTTTTGATGAAGTGAAAGTTGAACATGTCTGATCTGTCTGAAGCAAAGCACACAGACACTCTACAGCTAATTCTAATTTTAAAATTCCTTACAGTAGTGGCACTAGTCTTGACAAGTGGACGGAGAAGAATGCACATTGGAAATATGTATAGAATAAATGTTGAGAATTCCACACAACCTGGTTAAATCGTCTTTCTCAATGACATATTCCTGTCATTGTTGTCACCCCCATTATCTTCATCATCTTCGTTCTTGTCTCCAATATCATTGTCATTATCATTGCTGCCATTAAGGTAATCACCATCGCCCTCCTTGTCATCATCGCCACTGTTGTCATCATCTCAACTATCCTCATTATCATTGTCATTAATATTTATTGTCACTATCATCACATTGTTTTTGTCAATGACGCCACACCATCATCATCATCATCATCATCACCATCAGACAGAGATACGTTAAAAAGTTACAGCTTATTCTTGTTTAGATTTGGAAACATTTAGACATTTTTAGCTCATTCTAAGAGTGGAGGAGCAACTGAGATCATGAATTAATTAATAGCGTTGTCATCATTTAGTCATGAGCACAGAGGTTTGATGTCCTCGTTAAAGTGACGGTACCTTTTGTGCGGCAGTCTGGTGAATGAATGAGCTACTACAGTACAGACATGCTGTACATCACAGCTACAGACACCACCCACAGCTACAGCACATGTGCAGGTCTCCCTGGGTCTGTGGATGTGATCACTAACAGCACACTGAGGCTGCACTGCTGAGCGTGTAAGAACAAAAGTCTTCCTCTGGATACAATAAAGTCTCACCTCCTGGGCGAACGTCCTCTGACAATGTGCTGCCATTAATGTACGGTTCATGGCAGGACATTGATCCTTGTCTCTCTCCCATTGTGAATCACACACAAACACACATACACACAAACACACTGACAGTCTGCTGTACATATCTTTACAGTCAGACAAACTAAAGTCACATTAAAGTACACATAAAATACATGAATGTTCGTGTTTTTGTTGTGGTAAATGGAGCCAGGCCCTGACTCATGCATACACATCACACTTGAGTTACCACGAGCTGTCCATAGGAATGTGTCTTCTACACGTGTATATGTCCAAGAGTGGAGCTCAAAGGTCAGTTTCTGTTTCTGTTATGTATTGATACTTGATTCGTATCACATCACCCTGAGGTGTAGAGTTCATGTCAAACCCACTTTAGAGCCAGACATGGACTCACAAATGTTTGCAACTTGAGCAGAATGAACTCGGTCACTTTCCACCTCTGAGTGTCCAGCAGTGAAGACGGCGGTCAGCTGCTGGGCCTCCGTCACTGAGAGCACTCGGGTTATGAAAGAGGCAGATTGTTGTCGTCCTGCTGAGTCACAACTGCTCCGAGAGTGAAGGCACAGGAGACAAGGAAGGTGATTTTACAGGGCTGGTGTGTGTGTGTGTGTGCGTGTGTGTGCGTGTGTGTGCATGAAGGGTGTAGCTGTTTGTTGTGGAAGGTCAGGCGCCACAATTTGGGTGTGACCTCCTCTATCCTGTCAGCACATCCAGTGTCCACAAAACCTCTCTTTTTACCCCCTGCTCTCTCTCTCCCCCTCTGTCTCTCTCTCTCTCTCTCTCCCTCTCTCTCTCTCCCTCTCCTGCTCTTTCCCCTTTCTAAGCGCGAGGGTGTAACCAGTACTACTTGTCAGTTGCTCAAATCTCTAGAAATTGTAAACGGAGGAGGGCGTCTTTGTGTGTGGGTGTGTGTTGGGGGGAGGGGTGTGTGTGTGTGTGTGTGTGTGTGTGTGGGGGCGGGGGTTACAGTTGCTTTTTGTGTGCATGTGAAAGTGTCAGATCCAGATTGCAGGATTTCTTAAACAATAACTCAGTATGTTGGTTATTTCTACACCCAGGAAAGGAAGCACTGCTGCCGGGAGGGTCGGGAGACGATTCCTACACAACACACCCAAAACACACACACACACACACACACTTTTGTACTCAGTCAACATAAGTGAGGTATTTTGGATCTCTCCCCTCCACCTTCTAAAATGTCTTGTTTTTCTTTTCATCCCATCAGCATCTGGACATTATTTCAGCTCTGATAACATTATATACATTTCACCTTATATATATATATATATATAAAAGTGTCATCTTTGCTTCACAGAAGAAAGACTGCCTCAGAGTTTCTGTTATGGGCAAAATGTATTTTTAAATGAACATTGCTGTGGGTGAAAAGTTACCAAAAATATTTTAAATTAAGTTGGTGTTTTCTTATGTCAGGTTTCACTAACACCTGTTCCTTATACATCCAGGCAGTTCCCATGATACCACTGTGTTGCAGGGTGAATACTCGTGTTGGAGACATGTTTACTACGAGACCTCACTGCCTGTGTCCAACAACACCTGACTGCTTTTATGCAGAGCAGGTTTGTGAGATCACTGTGGCGTGAGGACCTGGAATTCAGGCTCATTATTCAGTTTTTGTGTGTGTGTGTGTGTGTGTGTGTAACAGTTTCAGCATCACATCAGCTCAGAAGTGAATGGAATGTAACGCAACTGTACTGGAATGAAAGGAGTTGTTGAACCTGACAGCTTTTCAGTTGTTTAATCCTCACTTCAGATATTGAATTTCAACAGTGAGCCGTCACTTGTTTCATCATCTGAGTAATCAACACTGAACTGTTATATTTTAAACGAATGAACCCTAATGTTACCATGAGAAATCTGGGTGAAGAGATTCTATAGATAAGGACTACAACAGATTAACCTTTTTTTCTGTGACACAAATATGAAGGAGGTGAAATGATCTTCCTAATATGGTATATGATGGTAAAAGAAAACCTTTGGCCCAGACCCAACTTTGAAAAATATGTGGTGCAGGAGACACACAATGGGTGTGGTATGTGAGATCGGGGGTGGGGTGAGGGGGGTCTGCAGCTGAGCTATTTTCATGTGTCCTTTTTTTCTATTATTACATAGGCTGAAAACAAAGTTCTACTGTAGTTAAGTCAGGAACCCTACCTTCTGTGATTTGCAGCAAACTGACTCAGTCCTTGTTGCGTTGAGTTTGAAACCAGGCTCTCAAAGCTTCAGGCTCTTTCTGGCTCACACCTGATTATCATAGCAAAAATATTTCTCAGGCATCCTGCCAAGTATTTCTGTCAATATTATAATCAGTGCATTTTTGTTTTACAAATAAAAGTGTCAATGATTTAAGGTTATTTTTTCCGTAACATTGGTCTCTGTTGCCTCTTCTAGAAACTGAGATGAAATTTTGTTTTAAAATCAGATTTTAAAAAAATCAGATCCTGTAATCTACTAGCGCAGTGCTCTGTACTTGGATCTTTAGAAACGGATTTGTTTCTTTACTGATTTCAAACTGACTAATCATGGACCTTTAAAGTATTTTCTCATTCTGTTGAATTATGAAATCAATTCATCGTAAATTTAGGATGAGATTAGATTAAGATTTAGTTCTAAATGGTCTGATACCATTCGTCCATCCAACCATTTTCTAACGCTTTTTGCAGGGTCGAAGGACAGCTGTAAGCTGTCGTGCAGCATAGTGACGACTTGTTCTTACTTCACAGCCATTGTGAGGGTAATTTGTCTTGACTGTTGCACATGGTTTTCTGCTAATCGTTGGAGGTGTTCAGCTGAGGCGAAATGCCTGTCAAGTGACAATCTTTGCAGGTGAACAACGATAACAGTGCACAAGATGCGAAACAGTTGACCCTATATTATATTCATGAAGAATCTTGGAGAACAACATTGTACGGTCTTGGGCTGTAATGGAAAAAGGAAGTGACAATTTGACAGAAAGCGCAGTGATGTCAAAATGTTGCAAAACGTCTGAATTTGTGACATAGCAAAACAGCACTCCTTGTGGATGTCAGTGGCATTTGGCCTTTGGATAAAAGGGGGCAACAAGGAAAAACATAACGCCCAGGTGTTTTAAACTAACATGTTTAAATAAATATACATATATTTACTGTACATATTTTTTTTATCACATGTTAACAATCAAATTATGTGTTGCGTTTGGGCTATAAAGTTGATCAGTACTGGCTAAGAGAGGATGTCATCGCATCCAATGTACTGGCTAAGAGAGGATGTCATCGCACTTCTCAACGAAAAACTGTGTTAATGAGAGCTTTAATTACTGGCCCAGCCCTGAAAACATTTAGTAATTACTGGAGATAAGAAACAGGTTTAGTTTGTCTGCTGTGCTTTGCTGGAAAAACATCAATCCAACATGGCTGCTCTCCATAGGAAACACACGCTCGTTATGACAATGAAATGTTTTAGTCTTAGTCACACAGCAGTTGGTGCTTTGAGGTGAATGTGGTCATTGATAATCAATGGATGACATTTTTACCCTAAATGTTCCACTTAACAAAGAGTAGAAGGTGCTTTACAGACCACGTCACCACATTCATTC
Source organism: Cynoglossus semilaevis (assembly GCF_000523025.1). Taxonomy (NCBI): domain Eukaryota; kingdom Metazoa; phylum Chordata; class Actinopteri; order Pleuronectiformes; family Cynoglossidae; genus Cynoglossus; species Cynoglossus semilaevis. The sequence continues at coordinate 7,908,400 of NC_024315.1, read as the reverse complement.
CAGACCTGGTAGCAATATATGTCCTCTGACAGCATTAGTGCTGACCTAGACAGGTCTGAGCCAGCCTTGACTCCAAGCCTTATCACAAGTTTTACTGTGAAATTTTACTCCTAAAGCAGAGACTCAACCATGTCAACCTCCCATACTGACACGGGGAGATGATCCCAGGAAAGACAAGGTATTGTATTATTTATATGGAAAGAAAAATATAATCAAGGTGATGTACAGTCACTGCAATATTATATATCATTATATTTTCTCACCGTTACTGCTGCAGTTTGAGTAGTAAAAAATCCAACCTAGTTTATATTTGTTTTTTCATGGGAAACAAAGGGCAGGTCAGATTAAACAGAACTCCCACATTCCTGTCAGTTTAACTGGAGGCGAGGGCGATGGCATCCAGAGGAGCTATATCATTAGATTACAGAGGCATCTGTGTGGTTACAGGGTGTTACCTCGGATGACGTGTCTGCGACTGTGACACACCTTGATTTACATCACGTGTGTGTGTACAAGACGTTATATGAAGATGAAGATCTGTGAGTGTCTTTTCTTGGATGTATTAACATCATGTCGTAACGCTTGCGTCTGACCCGCTCTTTGTGCTTTGTTTCGCGGCTTGTTACTCAACAAATGGTAAACAAAGCAAGTCCTCATCAGATGATCAACTTTCAAATGATTCATTTTTGGTCCTGATTCACCTCAGGCAGAAACAATGGCTTCTATTTTGTCCACAGAGTTTCATTCTGTTCTTGTTGTGATTAATTCCCCTTTAGCTTGACTTCAAACCACACTTGGTGATATTAAGATATTGCCACGAGGCAAAATCACTGTGAGCTAACGAGCCAAACACACCCTGCTGTGGTTCTGCCTTTTATACACCTGTAGGAAGACAGTGTCAATGCCAAAGGTGCAGCCTGAGAAAGATCCCAATATGAACAATTTGTTCTGGCACTGCCACCCTGTCTGTCTGTGGCGAGTATAGACACAGAGCAACGATTGTTCCTTAAGGAAACCCTGAATGTGCTATAACATCAGTCACTGCTCAGCCACACTACAGTGAAGCTCACCTGGCATTTTTGCACAAACACACAGTGTGTGGAAATAAACCCACCAGTGGAGATAAGAGAGAAGCCAGATTGTTATCTGGCTCGTTCTCACTCATATTTTATAGGCTGCAATTCTTTTCGTCTGCCAACCTGTAAAAAAAAAAATCAACCTAAGATCCCACCTTTTCATTTCTCAGTAATTAGTACTGTGTTGTTGAGTTTCAGAGAGTTTTTATTCAAACTGCTCTGTCGTATTTATTTAAGAAGATTAATTATGCACATCACTGTCATGAATGTCTTGCACAATGTTGGCTCCTGTATTTGATCTTCTTTTCTTCTTGATATTTGGCCCTTCTGCATGTCTGCATGCAGAAACACACAGACACCATTGCAGACTTGTTGCCTTTTTGATTGACTATAATCAATGTTATCATTTTGGAATTAAAAAGGAATTATCAACAGTGGACAAATAAAACAAGGTGTGTGTCTTACCAGCAGCAGACACGCCCAGGTCGGCTGAAAACATGAGGGTTCCAGCTTTGTTTCACTTCATGTCAAGTGAATGAACACATACTGTACAATAAAACTATCAAAATTATATGTATGGAGGTAAATAATGCCCACTTATATTATCCATTCACACCATAGGAACCCAATGAGCCCCACTGTTACTACTACTTCAACAAACAATATTTCCCCTATTGCAGAAAAAGAAAGAACCAAAAGAAGACCACACACAAGGTCAGTCAAAATGTTCAAAAAGTGCATACATTTAATAACTGAAACATGTTGAGATTCCAGCGTCTTTGCTTGTGTTAGCTGTTGTGTTACATTTACTTTTTCATGGACTTGAATACATAAATGTCAGACTGTTAGTAAATATATTTATAGAAAAATATAGTCTGAACTAATCAGATCTATCCATCCACACAGAGCACCACACAGAAACAGGAGAAAATGCCAGAGAGAGAATTTCAAGTGTGAACGTAATGCTTTATTACAGACGTGTTCTTTCCCCTGGGGGGGGTCAGGCTCTCTTACAACAGGACCACGCCCAGCACTGATGTCTGTGTCTGTCTACTTCAGAACAGAATCTCTCTTATAAAATATATATCTCTTCCCACAGTCTCAGTGTCTGATCATAACAGCCGAGTGAAATTCCTTCAAAAACCTAGAGACGACAGAACAGAGAGAAAAAGCAGTGCAGTGATACACCAGGGTCTCCAAGAACCGCAACACGACCACACAGAAAAACAGCGACACGCGCAAACACATGTGGCTTCCCCTCAGTCGTTAAGTTTGCATGTGTGGCTCCCGCTCTTTCGCCGGGGGGGGAGCACCGAGGCGTTTCCATGTCTGTGCCCAGAGGCCCGTTGTCTTGTGATCAACATTTTCTTTAGTGTAAATCTTCTGTGAAGTGTTTGAAGATGTTCAACAAATGACAGCCAATTAGAAACGGTGAGGACTTTGTCTTATAATAGTCAGTAGCTTTTTAGTGTGACTGGCTGTGTCTGCGGTGACGTGAAAAACACAACTCTTCTGTCGACTGATCTCTTCTGTTGCTAAGTTAACGCGTTCATATCAAACGTATAATTCTCAGTTTTCCCACTGAGACTCAGGCCAGCTTCCAGCCCCTCGTCTCCTCAGGGACAACTTTTGTATTATTTGTGTTGTGTCGGTAAACAAAGCTGACTCCTGGGTCCTTTTACCAAGTGTGCTCCTCCCATGTCAACCACCACACGTTTGCACGCACAGACATAGACATAAACCTTTGTTACTTGCTGTTGATTTCTGTGGATGATTGTTGTCAGAATGATGACATGAAGGTTTTTCTTGATCGTTTTAAGAAAGGTTCCTTACGAATACTGTGTAATAAATAGACAGTAAATTAGGGCTATGTAAACTTTTTTAATGGCAGTACTACTTCTTCTTCTACCATACCATAATCTTAGCCAGTGCCAAAATTAATTGTTTGGATATTTACCGTTTTGTTTACACTAAGATTTGCTAATTGCTAAATCAACTATACTATGTTTCTATAGTATTACTGTTGTATGAAACAGTGTTAACACTCAATAGGCTTCCATAGAGCAGCACTTTGATAGCTGTTTTTCACCATGGGAGCCAGATGCTGATTGGACAAATGACATCACTGGAGTCCATAAACATGTGTGGACATGGACGCTCGTCTTTGGTATGAGGAGAGAGGCGACGCTCGTTTTAAGTGAAACCATTTTTTATATTTAAATTATATTAATATATATATTATAATATAAATAATATATATTTATTTTTTATTATTTAATATGTAATTTTTTAGTTACACATGAAAAACTTGGCCTGAAATGTGTGTCCCGTGTTTTACAGAGAGGGAATTGTCACATCTTTTGTAGTAGCAGTAGCCTGTGGCTTAGTGGTAAGAGGATCAAGCCTGTTATTAGAGGACACAGGTGAGAGTCCCACCTCTGTGGGCTGTGGTGTGTTGAGTAATCCTATTGCTCCTCAGGCTCTTCACAGAGCAGTGACTGGTCCCCATCAATGGACTGATGCACTGGAAACATTCCAGTGCTCTCTAGGTAGAACATTCTTGTCTTATTTATTAGGCAGTGTGTCGCTGTTGTTGATTTTGTGTCATTTCACAGACAGGGTTTTTTTAGCAACTTTTTTAATGATGGTAAAAAAAGGAAGCTATTTAAAAAGATTTTTTTTTTTTTGCCTAAGAGAAATTCTAATTTGAATGAGTTTTATAACCTTGAAAACTGTCAGCCTGTTTTTTTATTTATTTGTTATTGACTTTTCAGCATGAACAAATAAACACATAAACATGAAAACCAAAAAACGAACACCTACATAAGTAAGATTATTTTTGGCAAAAGTGTTGCATGAATCATGTAGGCGTTGTTGTGATAATACAGTAGAAGGACTTCAGTTACGCTCATGTACACAAACAAAGGACCTGTTGGACAGGAGGTGTTCTCTCTGTTTTTTTTTATCACCTCCTACACTGTGGTAAAACTACTGTTGTGAGCTCAGCAATCACACACTGTTGTCTCAGACACTTTTCCTTTATCCCTTTACAACCATATACTGATTGTATGGAGGCTGTGTGTATTGTGTGTATTCACAGCAGACCACGTCACACAGTGACGCTGGAAAAGGAACTTTATGAGTTGCTTTAAAGTAAACTGTTTGTAGTTGTCATTTCACAGCATATCACACCTGTATACAGTAAGTGTTGGTGCTGTGTTACCACACAGTGACATATCAGGGTGTCGTCAGCACCTGTGCACCTGACCTTCGCTTAGTCTCTGATTCATAGGCTGAAAAACACAGTTATCTTGATTTGGTTGGTTCACATGTCTCTGCTGTAGCTCTATTACCAATGTTCTCACACTTTTTTTTTTAAATATGATTTTTGTTTATGTTGCTGGTGCCAAGGTCAGTCTGAGATGATTGGTACAAGCTAAGAAATATATTACAAAAATCAGTGATCAGTTTATGACCCTTGACCTGTGAACTGTTCTGGAAAAATTAGCAACTGCTTTTGTTCACAACGGGTTTCTACTAATGAATATACAGTGCAACATTTACATATACATTCTGTTTCTCTCTCTATCTCTCTCTCTCTCTTTATCACATACCTTTTCTCTGTGTTTTCTATGTGTTTGTGGTCTCTGTGCACATGAACTCTGACCTTTGAAATAGGCTAAACTCACTGGTGTGTCACAACGTTAAGCTTCTTCCTATTGAAGGACTTAATCAGTGGCTACAAACTGTGTACTGTAAACAAACAGAGAACCAGACCAAGGCTGACATACAGTAACAGTACGGTGAAGAGACGCAGCTTCACGAGCTAATGAATAATAATTATGTTTGTGTTGTTAATTTTATTGTAATATTGCATTCAACATTTCAGTACTCTTTTTATTTGAATTAAAGCTGTTGTGAAATGAATTATATATTTGTTTATTGTTAGTCTTGTTGGTAACTTTGGAGTCAATCATCCACAGCAACGCAACATGCGCAAATGAAAGGACGCACACACTGTGGTGAAGAATGACATGATGGGAAATCGAAGACGTCCTTACATTTCGCGCTCCGCTTCACGTGCAGACGAAGCACGCTAAGCCGAAGACAATGTGTGTTCAGACTTGAAAGGCCGTGCACCTATAAAAACCATCCAAGGAATAACAGCTGTCATATCATCACCAGGTTGTTTGAACAGTCATTTCCACAGAAGCAGCAGCAGCCGCCTTCCTTCACCTTGCGCCTCAGCCTCTCAAAGTGTGAAGGGCCGGGCTGTGGTGGCAGGTGAAAGTGAAAGTGTTAATATTGTCATTCTGTTTCACCTGAATTTCTCTGGGATTCTGGTCTCACAGAAAGTTAAGAAGACCTGACACAGAAACCATCCATCCATCCAGAAACCAGAATCAACCATATTGACCAAGTATGAGTGCACATGCAAACAATTTGACTGGCTTTTCATGCAGGGGATTCTTGGTTTACGGCATCCTCGGCTTATGTTACGTCGCTCCACCCCCCCACCCCATGAATAAGTTTCTAAAGAAATCTTGTTCCTTCATTCTGACGAGGAAGACAGCTCTGATTACGTACGTTGGTGCTATGCCTTATTTACTAGCCCCAGAAGTCTTCGTCTTCTGATGCTGTTGCTTGCTATATATATATATAGATATATATATAAATACACACATACCTGTTTTGTTTATGCGTTAACGCTGATTGATGACTTGATAAAGTCAACATTTGTAACGTAGGCACATCGATGCCAATCTGAATTCCATTCACCCGAAAGCTCTGAAGGGGATTGCCAAGCAGGAAGTGTCGCATTGACCTTCGCTGAGTCAATTTCTTTGGAAGAGCAGCTTATTATCAAATGCTCTTTAGAAATCATCCGACTCTCTCTTTGCTGTAGGGTTACCTTTAAAAACATGAAACAATGTGAGGCGGGGCAGAGCTTTCATGGCATGATGTGGTTGGGTGGGTGGGGTAGGGGTTGTCCCAAAACAACAGGATTGAGCACATTCTCTGTACACACTCCAGAGAAAATCTTCAACAAAAGTACAACATGGAAGAAAGCAAAGGTAAAACATTGCCTTTTACACACCTCTGGTCATTGTTTTTCTCAGCTTCATGGTCAAACATATAGTCGACTCTCAGCCCAATTTGCTCTGGTTTCACAGTCTAATCCGCCATATAGCCAATCACTACTGCTAATTTCTTTTCTGGGTGGTGGGGGAGCTGCAGTTTACCCCAGCAGTCGACAGTTACAGTAGCATACACACTGGGCTGTTCACCGAGCCACATATACTGTAGTCTCCAACATTCAAAATAATATATTTCCAGTTTATGGTACCAAGTTAACCTTGCCTCCAGTGTACATGCATTTGGACTGTATGACTGTGTATAACCACGGAGTAGCCACCAGGGTTTTACACTATGTGGCCTTTGTCTAGTGTTAATTGTTAACTTTGCATGTGCTGCTGCAGTAGTAGCTTATGTGACAAGTGTTGTACATTTTGCATAAATTCTGACATTGTGTCTGTTTTTGATATAGTCTTAGACTTTTGACTAAATTGAAATCATGTCTTTCTATCTCCAATGTAGTCAGTAGAAGTGTTTTCATTTCCAGTTAGTTTAATTTGACTTACCGTAACATCAAAATTGTCCTGTGCTTTTCGCACGTGTTGCTCCAACCACTAATGTTATGTAAAATAAGATCAGATAAGACAAAGAGATAAAAAGGTCCTTTAGTCTTCCCACAGTGGGGAAATTCACAGAAAGGACAAAGTAGGTCTGTATACTGTATCTATCCAATCGAAAAGTAGTTATTTAAGCCAGTTAAATTATTTATGTACCGGACTGTTTGTTTTTGTTTTTTTTTTCTTTTAGATTGAAATATCTTTCTGTTCAGAAAATGAAACTTAAAAATAGAGGTTAGTGAAAAGGGTGGAAATGGGCCAACCCTCTGACACACCCCAGATTAGCATAAGTACTTGCAAAATACCAAAAACAGGACAGTGTCAATGCAAATGAATACTTCAACATACACTTCAAGTGGGCCATTTAGGTTGACTGAAGGGGTAACTTCTGTTTGAATGTATGGTTTAATCGTTTCCAGGTCTTGCCTACACTAACTTTAATTTCAGGTTAATACAGTGACAGTTTGTCAACCATTATTATGGCTAACCAATGATAAAGTGACACAGTCATAGTGATTAAACACATAATGACCTGGCTCTCATTTTCATTAATAACACAAGTGTTGCTGTTAAGGATAATAACTATAATGACTTGAAAAATTCCACTTGTCTCTTCCAAACCTGGAATGAAAATTGCAACACGCGCGCACACATACGATCACGAGCACACACCCATACAGGACCACCCCGCCCCTGTCCCGCCCAGCGGCCCGACCCCATGGAGAACAGACGGCGGATCATGTGACAGCAGCAGCAGAAGCGGCAGCAGTTTCCAAACAGAAACCAGCGCGGACTCACACAGACAGAGAGGGACTTTCGTAACTTAGGGAAGTTGGTGGAGACATCGAGCGGCGGAGACATTTGTTTTTTTGTCCTGGACTTGGTGTCAGTGACACGGCGAGTCTCTTCCTGCGTCACGCTTTTTTTATTTAGTGAAAATTGATTATCTGCGAGGCTGCGGTCAAACTACAGTCTCTACTTCAACAACAGACTCTGTCCTCCGACCCAGAAGTAAGTGTCTCTTCTTCTTCTTCTTCTTCACAGTGTGTGTTTAGAACTTAGTGACTGACAGTGGGCAGAAATAATTAATCATAAATTCACTGCGGCGGCTTTACGTAAATTAGGTGAAGTAGTGTTGGTGCTCTGTCGTGTCTGGTGAATTAATTAGTCAATTAGACTGTGTGGTTGTTTTTATGACAGTCTTCTCGCTCACACACACACAGTGTTTGTTCGACTTCGATGTGGTTTGATGTAAAATGTACACACATGGCAACTGGTGATGTCATTTATGCCTATAACAAAGCGTTACGAAGAAAAGTTAGTTAGAAAAGTGTCGGTACGTGTGCAGAACACCTCCAAACGAGAGGACATTTAAATGTCTTCGTGTTGAGTGACATACTGTTAGGTAGCAGTGTGGACAAAACTTCAGTAATTATCTTTTAAAGATTCATAAACAGCATCTGGTTTTTAATTTTGTTTTAATATAGCACTTTGTTTTTTACCTTCGTCAACTTATCTAAATATGAAGCTAAACTATTTAACTCAGCCTCAAATTATTAATTAACCATGAAAAATGGTGAAATATGTCAATCTGGGTTTTTTCAATCTCAAATGTTTTTGGACCATTTTCTATAAGAAAAGCTATCTATAAGATCTTGACTATAAAGATTGTCTCCATCATTACATCATCTGTAAAACGATTGATTGGCTCTCGCAGGTGAGGATCTGAAATGACTTCAAATAAGAAATAAAACTTAATAAAAGCTAAGTTGATTTGGGTTGACTTGAGTTTGAGATGGCGTCTGATGACTAATTTAATCGTTGCTTCAGGGTACTGGTTATTTCTGTGTTTGAACTCTGGTATTGACTGACGAACAAGGGTTGAACATGAGGTGGTGTCAGAGTGAGAGCCCACTGGAATACACACAGAGAATAGGAGTTTTGACAGGTGTGTGTGTTCGTGATGGTTATGGAGAGAAAGATTCATGATACACCCAGTCACACCTCTGCCGCCCTCCCATTCACTTCATCCTTGACAATACACACGTCTGCCTCTCTCTGTTCTACTGTCTCTCTGTCTCCGTCTCTCCCTGTTTCCTGTGCTTTGTTTCAAGGCTGAGGCTTGCGTCACACATTCCACTTGGCATGTGAAGCCCTTATCCTGTTTAGAGCCTGGAGTGAGAGAGAAGTGGGGAGAAAGGAGGGAGGAGAGAAAGATGTGGATGTGGGGGGTGGGCGAGTGTGGAATGAGGGCAATCTTTTTTTCCCCCTCAGTCTAACTTCATACTCATCTCCGCTCCACCAAGTTATGCGAAAGGGGGGGAAAGTTATTGATACTAGTTAGTATTTCTTTTGTTTTTGTGTCTTTATATATTTCCCTAATTAGGCTGGGTCACAAACACACACACACACACCCCAAATACCCCACCCACCCCTACAACTCTTTTCTTGAATCAACATGCTGATGTTATCTAGTGGAACAAAATGCGCAAAGGCTTGTGTGTACACAGATGCGAGCGTATGCACTCACACACACACACACACTGCTCAAAGGGCATGTCCTGGACCTAGAGAACATAAGGGCTAAACATTAAACTCCAGGATGCTGTCTGTAGAGTTGGTGATTCTCTATTAGAGTCAGAAGGAAATGAGGACACTCTGCTCCACAGACGGCCGTAAACTTAAAAAGCTGTGACTTGTTACACAACTTTACATGCTCGCCGGTGCACACAGACACACACGTACGTACCTACGTACACACCGTTCGACTCACAGATTCATGTCAAAGCGTGCACACACACACACAGACACGCGTGTGCATTGTGTCTGTTACTGCTCTCAAACCACTGGATTGAGCCACTGTGTCACTGCAGCTCTTCCCTCCCCTCCACCCCCCGTCTTTGAGGTTCATTGAAGTTTTGTCATATTTTGTTTGAAACCCACTTGATTTGCCTCCCTGATTCTGTCTCTTTTTCTTTCCACTTCCATTTTTACATAGTTTGGTCAGAGTGGCTGTTTTCTTTGCCCTCCTTCTCTCTCTCTCTCTCTCTCTCTCTCTCTCCTTCCATTCCCCCCATCCTCTCATTCTTCTGCTCTCTCGCTGCGGTGTGTGTGTGTGTGTGTGTGTGTCGAGGGAAGGGGGGGAGAGGGTCGGACAGGAAACCACAGGCCCCCTGCAGCATTGCGCCTCCCCTCGCCCCCCGTTTGGCTTCGCTCTCATCCTCCTCCCCCTCCCTTTCTTTACACCCCCCGACCCATCACGCAGTGTGGAAATAATAACAGTCAGACTAAACTCCGAGGGCTTCCGCTTCTCTCTCCTCTCTCCTTGGCAGTTTCTCTTGGTCTCTTCTTACCTCTGTTGTCTGGAAAGCCTCAAAACTTTGCCTTGGTTGACAAGTTTAGCTTGAGGTGCGTGCACGTGTGCTTGTGTGCCTCTGTCATGTCAAGAGCCTGATGTCAACTTTGCTCGTGCTTTTAAATGTGTGTGTGGGGATTGATTCTGTTCCCCCTCCCCTTGTGATGGCCCCCTGTCTTCTCCCTGAGGTCTGCAGGCCTGCAGCCTCACAGTCTGCTGGAGAGAAAATGGAAGAGGGACCAAGTGCTTGTCTCTCTGTGTGTGTTTGGAGACGGGAGGAGTGGGCTAGGCAACTGGGATGAGGTGAAGGAAAACAAAATAAGAAGATGGGGGGCTACAACAGGGGGCATTTTAGATAGAGAAGTCCATCTCACGGCATGTCAGGGTCAGCAGTCGGACAAAGTTATATAATTCACTCTGTAGAGGACACAATAAAAATTAGTTTTAATTTTGTTTGAAAAATGTGTTCTAAAGATGGCTTTCAGTATAGTTTCTGTAGAACTTGGAACACGCTGCTTTCCCACCACAGTGTTTCACATCAGTAATATTAATAATACACTGTAAATAAATAAGAAATACCTCTGTGGCTGTGCAAGAGTTACAATACTTTTTGTGGCTAAACTTCTTAGTCACTTTACCACACAGTTCTAGCAGACGGTGCTAGAGGACGGACAGATATGAGGTGTGAGAAATAACATTAGAACCTGTATGGTATAAGATCGATGTGTTAGGAGCTGACTAATGTGGAAACTTTTATTTTAAAGCACAAGTTTATTTTCCAGTGAGAATTGTGTGACTGTGAGAGAGAAGGTGAAGCAGTAGATATGGAGTAGAATGGTTGGCTTAGGCAACCTGGATAAGGCAGAAGGAAACAGAGAGTAGTGGTCTTTGGCCGGGGTCTTAGGTTGAGAAATGGCAAAGTTATGCCATGTGGTGTGGTTTTAGTGAGATTGACTGAGGTAAGGTGTTGACATAAGTGACTATGGAGCGGTACTGTACACCTGGGGGTGAAAGATTTAGTAAATGGAGAGAAGGGCAAACTAAAGGCTGGGGAGCAATTATAGTTTCACTGAGAGTGAGCTGAGACAAAGGAACATTTAAATGCAGGAATTTTTACTTTGCCCCATTGATGAGTCATGTAATTGGGTTCTTAAATTATCTAGCGATTATTTGATTCCCTAAGGGATGTTAAAGAGTGACTGCTATGCCGTTAGGAACACTTTGAAGAAACAAAGTTTGTTAAAGGCCTTGTGTGGATTTGTACTCACAATTCAGCTACACTGCAGTAAAAACCTAGATGTAATGGGTTAACCCATTTGGGATATAGAAGGTGGTGCCAGCTAAAAAAGTTTGGGAACTGCGGATTTAAGATGACATAGCCTTTGAATTAGTTCCAACATTGTCCAGTAGGGGGCTTCAAAGACAACAACTGTGCGTCTGAGCAAAAAAGAATATGTGACTTTGTTGTTTGACTTTTAGAGTGTTAACTAAACAGATACCAAAGGTTTTAGAGGTATTTGGGGTACACACTCAGAGATAATCAGACTTTTCAGAAGTTTTTAACTCACATTGTAAAATACTTACCTCAACAGTGCCACCAAACTGCTCTTGTTAACTGGTTCGTCTGTTCAGTAGTCGGTCAAACAGCAGTCTGAAACCAATAAGTAGGAAAAAAAATACTTTTAATACTTCTCTCAAATAAATCAGACACACTAGAGTCACAGAATTGCCCCCC
>NC_024315.1:7860714-7896517 GCF_000523025.1 Cynoglossus semilaevis | reverse complement strand
CTTGTGTTGACTTAACAGAGCCTCACCAAGCTTCAAGCATAACTCGACTGAACTGTGAAAGTACAAATGTTGAGTTGGAATGATGAGGTGAAAGAGGTAAAGAGGTGACACAAGAACAGGAGAGAGCAGGAAAGTGGAGGCTGCTCGTATTCTCTGTGTGTGTGTGTGTGTGCGTGTGTGGGTCTGTGTGTGTGCGTTGCGGTGTGTTCTTGGACAAGGCTGTTGTCTGGAGGTTTCTGGTCTCTCTGGTGATCTCATCTTCTCCAGCCTGTTGCCATTAGACTGTGTGTGTATGTGTGTGTGTGAGCATATGTGCTTGTCTGTAATAATTCAGCTCTTTAGTGATTTAGTGTGTGTATTCTGTTGAGTTAGCAGAAACTTGCATTGCTGCTGTGTGTGTGTGTGTGTGAGTGTGAGTGTGCGGTTGAGCCGGTAGCCAGCAACTCCAAGCCACAATATTTTCCCCTTCAGTCATGTTTTATGTCATCTATAGAGGGGCAAAGGAAAGGAGTGTGAGTGCTGTGAGTCTCTCATAAATACAATGGTAAGGATGTAAGAGGTTGTTAGGGAGTGAGTGAGGAAGGCGAGGGAGGAAGGATAGGAGAACGAGGAGAAGAAAAAGCTTGAAGGAGGCCAAGAAAAGACAAATGAGAGAAGTGTAGGATGTGTGTGCTGAGTGGGTTGGGGTAGAGTAAACAGTAGCTCCACTGACCCAGAAGAACAATATTTGCCCACCACACTTGACATGCACAAACACACACCCTTATGTAGTGCGCAGGCGGGAAAGCTCAGGTACGACTACTTATTTATCCAACAGGTGAAGGTCGCACTTTTAAAAACGTCTTTTATGTTGCTTGGATGAGGCAGAGACGCAGCAGCTGTAAAATCCCTGGCTCTTCAAAACAACTTGTTCCTGCTGTAACGACTTTGACCCCTTCATTTATTGATTATGTCAGGAGATTAGTCTACTTCTCACAGCCTAATGATGCTTAATTCATCTTCACAGAAGCAGACGTTGTCACTGCTGAGAAGCCTAAACCTCAGAATGATTTCATAGCGCTCTAGAGAGCTGCGATGAGTCAATCAATTATAGGATTAAACTGTTGTCGTTATTGATGCTTTACAAGGAAATCTAATTCAGACAGAACAGCCGACTCCAGCTGTAGGTTCACTTTAATCTCCCGATGTATGGTGTTGTATGTCAAGATGTTGCTAAATGTTTTTTTTTTTTTTGTGCCACGGTTGTTAAATTTTTTTCCAGTTCCAGTTATAAACAAAGGTAAAGAATAGTTTAGCTCTTAACTACTTCAACTTCAGTGGCCCGCGGTACAGAACGGGTGAGATGATCTCTGTGTCACACACAGACGTACGCTCCTTCGGTCACCAGAGAGTCTTGAGAGTTTGGCACTAGTGTGACTGCAGCTCAGTTATTAACATGTCTTGTTGCCTCAGACTACATAAATCACATCACGTCCCTGTTACACCGGAACAGACAGAGAGAAAACCTGTTGACAACAGTTCTCATCTTCTCATAAATTATTTTAATGGATGATGAGAACTGAAGGGTTGGTCTTTAGTTTAGAGGAGAGAAGTATGCTCTGAAAACGAATGATGTCATTGTCCACTATATGGCTATTATTATTATTGTTTATTATGTAATATTTTGTAGAAATACGAGAAGACCCCAAGTCCTTGAAACCTAGATTTAACCCTATTTTTTTAGAAACTTACACTCTGGCAAATTTTTTAAATCTGAATATATGTAATGGAACTGATGATTCAGTTTGAGAGTTTCTAGCTTGTAAAACTGTCTTTGATGAGGCCACGTTTCCTGATGACATTAACTGATTCATAAATGCACCACAGAGAAGCAGCTGAACCTCTGACCTGTAAATTTCCCAACTGAGAGGCAGTTTCTGTCCGTGATAACTTCCTCTTGTTGTGATTGGTTTTTGCCACACAGCTCACTCTGATTGTCCCCTCCCTGTAGATCACAACCACAATAGAATAACTGATTGACCTCGCGTTGAACTACAGCACAATACAAACCCGGATTAGAAAACACACCCTTAAAGACATGTGCACACACACACGCACGCGCCCCCACACACACACAAAAACCACCTGCCTACAGTCTCTTTGTTTGGTTGGAGCCTGGTGAAGGGCGAGGCTCCAGTCGTCACATTCACACCCTTCCTGAAACAGCAAGTAAGCATCCTGCTGTCTGATTGGTTTGCTCCCCATCTGGACATTTTGTGTGTGTGTGTGTGTGCGTGCACAAGGGTGTGACGGCCTCTGGTTCTACCATTTGTTAATAATTAAAGACTAACTTGTCTCCAGGTCCCCCCCCACCCCCACCCTCCACCCTCCTCTCTCCCTCAGGGTACATTCTTTGACAGTTTGTTGCTCCTATGATCTCACATGCACACACATAAACACACTAATTTAGACACAAACAGTCATACTAGCTGCACCTGGTTATTCAAAGACAAGGTAACTGAAACCACCTTTGAAATCTCACACACTGAATCCCAAATCTGAACAGGATTTGTGAGGGTGTGTGTGAGGGTGCGTGTGTGTTGCCGTGCTCCAGTGCTCCACACCAGGCAGCGTCTGTCCCGGTACATCACACCTGACACATCTTTGTTTTCCCATGAAGCGCCGGCTCCACAGTTATCTGTGGGCTTGTTGAAATTGCGTTTTGAACTTTACGAAAACAAATGTTTGTGCTGCTTGTGTCATCTGATAAATGCAAGATTTTCACGATTGTCGTCTTCTGTGGTTTAGTCAAAATTAAGAAACAGGCGGTTCAGGTCTGACGAAACACTCAACGTCTCAGATACTTCTCCTTAGTGTCAAACGACTTCTCAGTGTGTGTGTGTGTGTGTCACTTTATTAGTGGCGTGTGAATATAATTTAGGAATAAGACAAACAGTTTTTAACCACGACCAATTTCCAAAAAAGTCACTAAAACCAATCTTGTATTTGTTTCTACTTTTTTAAAAACAGTTTCTAAATCTCCTTGTGTTTTTTTTTTTTTTTTGCAGGTGCGTGTCCTGCTCAACCATGCTGATGTATGATTACCCTAAAACAGACATGGAGACGGTAAGACACGTGTGTATGTGTGGAAATGTAACTGTTGGCTGTGGTGAATGTGTGTGTGTGTTTCACTCCCTTATTCATGTCAGGGCATGTTTTGTGTATCTTTGACCTACAACAAACACAGATACGAATAAACACACACACACTTGCAGACTTCTGCTACGTGTCTATACAGAGTTGTTCCCACATTCACACTCCTTCCTGGACAAACAGGCTCCTGTACAGTGGACATAACATACAATAGGACACTGGCAGGCGGCAGACTACTAGACAGGAAAACACACTGCACTCATGACAGCCCAACCCGTGGCTACTGACCAATGGCTAATTTAACTATTTGTAAGTATTTTCAGGTTGAGTCAGTCCAAGTTAGACTTTAATTAAACACTGGCTGAATGTAGGAAGCTTAGATTATGATGTTGTTGCATAGATAAACAGCCGCTATCTGGCAGTCTTGTTGTTGTCTTATGGGTTATCTAAGTTGTTGTGGCAGGAAATTTAGTCTTCAGTTCAGCACACAGATTAACACTTTTTTTTTACCATTTTTACTATATCCATTCTCCACCCATTTATTTCTGTAAGGACAGTGTTCTTTGTGTTCACCGTCTTTCCCCTCTGTCTTCAAACATAGGCAGCATCCCCAAAGTTATTTTCTTAGATGGTTTTGGCAGTGATTCCTTCTATTACTAATATTTCTGTCACGATACTTTGTTCTGTTCTTTCCAGTTTTTTTACATATAATGTAATGTTATGTTGTTTTAAACTGATGCTAAAACAGGATTGTTAGGTTTGGACTGAGCCTCCATGTTACTTGACCTTGGGGTTATTTCACCTATTAGGAAGCTGTTTTATATGCCAAGAAAAAGAATCTAGTCCATATCAATGCATGAAGGTTTTTTTAAACTCTGCTCTTCTGTTCTTCTTTTGTCTTCCTTCTTCTTCTGCCACCGACAGTCATTCTACCCTTCATTGGTGAAAGCTCCAGAGCAATTCAGAGTCATCTTCCCCCATCCTGCTCCCCTCTACCACACACACATGCATGCCTTCAGCCAGTCCCACACCCCCAGCAACCCCTCGCACGCCCAGTTGGAGCCTGTGGACCTGTCTCTCAGCAAGCGCTCCTCCTCCGGCTCATCTTCCTCCTCCCCTCCCTGCTCCTCTGCTTCCTCTCCAGCCTCCTCTCCACCTTCACCCCACAGCACAGGGAGCCGAGGCTCCCCCCGCTGCTCGCCTCCGCATTCCCAGCTGCGCTCCTCTCCGACCCACGCTGTCCCTCCGCCCACGCTCTCATACCCCACGATGGTGGCCCCTCTCCTCAGCTCAGGCACCGGGGTCATCCAAGGGTCCGGGGTCATGATGTCTCCAGTCATGGTGCCTCTGTCTGTCCTCTATCCTTCACCTCTTCACCTGCACCAGCAGATCATGGTGAGCCCACCTGTCACCTGTGATGACGACCACCACAGGAGTAGAGAGCACAAAACAGGTAAGATAAGAACAACAGAGGGCTGGTTAAAAAGACACTCATTATAGATTGATCAGAATCGTCACTGACTCAAATTGTCTTAGGAGAATTTGCTGACGATGCCATAGATCAGGCGTGGGCAAACTTTTTTTGGCACGTGGGCCTAGCAGATAGCAGATAGATGGAACGTTCATGTGAACTAAGACAAATGACATGTAAAAGTCATGCATAAAGGCTAAAATGCTTTTAGCCTTTTCTGTGCCATCTATTGGGGCAACGTTGGTATTGCACGGAAAAGGCAGACATATAATGATAATACAAATAAATTATATAATTTGGAAAAGTTTGGCGGGCCGGATTAAAAAGTTGAGCGGGCCACATCAGGCCCTGGGCCTTAGTTTGCCCATGCCTACCATAGCTGGTCCAATGTCAGGCTTTTCTCAAACAATCTGCCCCACAGTCTGCCATCACGTTCTAAGATTACTCATAGGTGGAAATAATGTTGAACTCATTTGCTAAAATCTTTGTTTTATAGTAGTTTATTTCATAGAGGATCCTGGTTTCACCAGGAAACAGCTGCACAGCCGTGACCACACGTCATTCTACCTCGTCTGTCACTCCTTCACGTTGTCTGGCACCTTTATACTTTGTTTTGTGTATAATTTCAGATTAAAAGAATGTGAAACCACGGTGACCACCTCACACATTTTTTTTTTCTTTTCCCAGTTCACTCTACAAAATCCTTGGAGCTGCGGGGCGACGCCCATGAGCTGCACAAGTCAATCAAAACCGAGCCCTGCCCCGAGCTTGTTCACGACCCCCACATTAGCCACGAGATGAAGTCGTCTGTCATCAGGATATCGTACGAGTAAGTCACTCACTCGCCGGGGTTTTGAAAGAAGCACAGAATGTTTCACAAGCGTCAGCTGCAGGGCTTCCTCTTTGACTTTATATGGAAGTGGTGGACAGAGACTGGATCCTCATCTGTTCCTCTTAGAATGTGTTGTTTGTGAGAAGCAGGTGCAGTGTGAAGATTAGAGATGAATGTTTTATATTTCAGTTTAAACAATATCAACATATTCTTTTTACAACACCACAGTCAAGTAAACACATCGGCTTTTCTCCCTCAGATTTATCCTCACTGTGGACATAACCATGTGACTCGCTGCATTTTTTTATCTATTCTTGCAAAGAAAGGAGTTGAGAAATGTCGTTAATCATTACTCTTCTCTCTGCAGTTTATCATTAGTAACTTCACTGTACAAAAGCACATGACTGCAGCCAGGCAGTAAATACACCTGGTTGACCTGGTTACCTCTGAAATCAAAGCTATATATTTTATGTTTATGTGTGAGACAAACGTGTGTTTGAAATACGAACACCTTTTATTTCTGCAGCCAAATAAATAACTGCCAGGACTGAGTCTGTGGAAGATCAGTCCACTGTACAGCTCTGGCTGTTTACAGATCATTTATCAGCAGGTCCTGCAGCTGGTCCAACTATCATTAGGTATACACACACTAACCTGTGTTCTACAGTGTTGGACCTGGTCTGAGGGCTGTAGTCCACAGTCACAGAAGGGACTCTTTGTTTAAGGAAACAACACGTCTGAACCATAAACCATGAGTGAAAGACTGTAGTCATCAAAACAGATAACAAAGAAATCTGGATTAAAAAAACCTGATACTCCAGGTTATAGAATTATATGTAGTCATCAAAACAGATAACAAAGAAAAAATTTAAAAAAAACTGATACTCCAGGTTGTAAAATTATAATATATATATTTTATTAATTTGTTTTAGTTTCACTAATTTGTCACATTCTGTGTAAGATGTGCAGAGTCTGCGAATGGTCAACGGTTGGTGTAGAGTCTGTGCTCGAGTGAGACTTTGTTTTTCCTTCATGTAGCCGTGAGGAGACGTTAAATAAACAAGGGGCTCGGAGATGAGTTTCTGTTTAACAGACGTTAACAAAGGACCAGTTGCACAACTGCTAAAACAAAGTCTCACTCTTCTCTCACGCACACACACTGTGTGTACAGCATGACAGATGGACTGAAGGCAGCCTGTGTCCACTTCGGTCATTTCTACTCCTCTTTACATCTCATCCACTTTTCGTTTTTGACGTAAACAACCTTTTTATCAGCACTCTCGTCCTAGTCTCTTCCTCCGCCCCCTCACATTTCCTCCGGCCCTTGCTTGCCACTTCCTGTAATTTTTTTTTTTTAGCTCATTGTCCGGCATCTCTCGTTCCTTCTCTGCCTCCTTCCCTCCCCTCCTTTTCACGCCCCTTTCCCGTGCCAGCTTCCTGTTCCTCCTCACCTCGGCCTTTTGTGCCACGAGTGTTTCATCTTGTGCAGAGTCAGAGTCTTTCCTGACCAAAAATAAAAGCAGGTCAGATGTAGACGTTAAGGCCAGGCAAGATTGCCACTCAGTTCCTGTGCAAATAAGGTTTATTGTGTCGTAACCCCACCCACACATGTATGATGACACACACACACACACACACACACACACAGAGGCAGTAGTTAAAAAAGATACTGGGAAACAACTGGGCGTGTCTGTTGTCCTGGAACAACGACATTTTAATCTATACCTATAGTATATTATATAGTAGGTCGGGATTGTTGGACTCGTATAATTTTACGTGTCTGTGCATGTGTGTGTGTGTGTGCGCGTGTGTGTGTGTGGCTTTTGCGGGGGATTTTCTTCACATTCCTCTATGTAGAACTGATCTGTGAGGGATTTATGTTTCAACACTCGACACCTGCTCTTAACTGACACAAATACACACACGCACACACGCACACACCCTGGTGAACATTAACTGAGGCTCACTTGATGACTCTTCATCTGCGTAGACAGCTTCATCCTTTCTTCTCTGTGACCACGAAACACTCTTTAAAAGTGCTCTTTCGCTGAGTCACGTCCCTGCCATTCTTCTCCGTCCATATTGTTGTTGGGTTCTGCAGAATAGCTGAGTGAACAATGTTAGAAACCTAATCTGCTTGTTGAGGCTGGGTGTGTGGCCAGATGGACTGTTGCAGAGTCGCAGATTGTGTTACACATTCTTTTCGTTTAATTTTTTATATTCTTCTGAATATTCAGCTGTGTGACACAGAAAACAAAATCCAGATTAAGTTTCCCGTAATGAAGAATGACTTGACTGGTGGAATAAAGAGAAGAGAAAAGCAGGAGGTGATGGAACAAAGGAAAGGCGTGGTAGACTGGAAAAGGCAGGAGGTGTTTTTAACTTCCTGACTGGTAAAAGTTGTTATTGCGCTTGAGAGGAGCTTCAGCTAAATTCAACTGTACACAACATCCTGGAAGAGGCAGCTGTCGCAACACATCGGCTCCCTCTTTAGGTCAATTCCGAGAATGACTTTTGACATCAGTTCTAACTCTTCATTTTTTCCTCCTCCTCTCTTTGTCCTCTTTAGGGGAAACAACCCTTCAGTCATAGTCCATGCAGGCTCCAAGCACCCTCTCCCTGCTGAATCCCCCGACTCCCTGAAGAAAAGACGAATTCACCGCTGCGACTTCACCGGCTGCAACAAAGTGTACACAAAGAGCTCCCACCTTAAAGCTCACCGCAGGACGCACACTGGTGAGAGGAAATTCATTTCCAAATGTTTGGTCAAGCTGTCTATGACCTTTTAGCTGTTTAATAATCTTAATTAAGATTAATCTTAACTATTTTGAGCAGTTCTAGGCTGACTTTATAGTTTTATTATTACTACTATTATTATTAGGGGATCCATTTTCTTTGTGGGCAAGTAATTGTTTGCTTTTGTTAGCATTCACCAGTTAATTCTAGTGGTTATCTGTAGCGTTAGCATCTAGTTTCCGCTAAATTTAAGAAATTAAAAAATAACATTTGTACCTGTACTGTAAAAAAAATCAAACAATTGGTTGAGACTCAGACTCCCCTGATGTAAACATCTTTCTGACCTCCGTCCCTTTTCTCTCTGTCCAGGTGAGAAACCCTACAAGTGCATGTGGGAGGGCTGCACATGGAAGTTCGCACGTTCAGATGAGCTGACGAGACACTTCCGGAAACACACAGGGGTCAAGCCGTTTCAGTGTCCAGATTGTGAGCGCAGCTTCTCCCGTTCTGACCACCTGGCTTTGCACAAGAAACGCCACCTGCTGGTGTGAAAAAAGAAAAGAAAAGAAAAAGCTCTGGGAGACACTTGAAAAGATCTCAGTACTGTTTAAATATCAGACTTGGACTAGATTTTTTTTTTACTCTTAAAGAGCTGACCTTAAACCTTGCACTCTGACAGGGAGGGGGCCTGTTCCTCAGGGTGCAAGTTTAGACCTTTTCACCTCAGTAGCCAGATTGACCTGCTGGTGTCCTTAGATTTGTCTTCAGCTCCTCCTGACTGTTTTAGAGATTTTGGTGATGTTCCAGACCTTCACCAGTACAAATACTAACCTTTTTTTTTTTTTTTTTTTTTTTTAATAAAGGCTGCACAGTGTTTCAGCTGGCCTGAGTCAGTGTGCAGCGTCCTCTTGCGGCCATGGAACCAAACTGCATTTGCACCTGCTTTGTTCAAGCAGCACAGCACACTCAAGCTTCTTATTTTTTTCGCGACCCCAGCAAAGATTGTGGACTTGGACACACACACACACACACACACACACACACACACACACACACACACATACATACATTCATACATGCTAGCTATGCCAAATAAATGTGAAACCTTCTAGAATGTATCACATCACACTGTGCTTTGTGTCATACATATGTTTTTTTCAGCTCTTTCTCACCAACACAGCTACCTGTGGAATCATACTCATCCTGGAGCCATCACTCACCTCATCTGCCTGTATCAAATCATGAAGTGTAAACTTAAAATACAACCACAAACAGGAAGCTAACGCTCGCACACCCTTGTAAATACTTTAATATGATTGCACACAACAGAATACATGCACTTAATTAAAGCAGTCTTGTGTGTATTTGGTATTTTGGTTAAAAAACCTTTGTGGTCTGGGGTCTCATTCATTGTCAGAGTGAAGTGGGGTTTTTTTTCATGTCATTTAGAAATGTGAACATTGCTGCACGGGGCATTATTGTGTTAGTTGAGAGAATGCATCACTCGATTGGGTAAAGGACAGAAGAAACATCTGACCAATGTTCTAATGTCACAGTTTGACGATCTATGAACTATTGCTTTGCTTTGTGACACCGTGGTAGCCTTTTTATTCTATGACACTTTAAGATGGAAAAAGTATAAAGTGCAAAGCAGGGAAATTTGCTCTTTCTTTGATGTTTAGGAATAGATGTATTTCACCAACATGTCTTAGGGGTGGTTTATCAAAAATAATACATTCCAGCCATATATATATATATATATATATATATATATAAAATTCAATACTTTCTTTTCCAAAAGATTTACAATATACAATTGAAGAATTTAACAGGAAAAAATGTTTTTTATGAGATGTTCTGTATAGAACTTCATCAAACAGATCTGATATATTAGAACCCTCTGTTTTACTTTGGTGTCCAGACCCACCATTTGAGAAACAGTCCTTTTTTAAAATGGTATTCAATTCCACATTGCTCAGTATTGTAAAACACCTGTATGATTACAATCTAAGGCTGTGAAACACCATCACCTTAAAAAGAAAGAAATGCAACCACAGTTAAAAGCATTTGTAGTTTCTGCAGATCAAGATAGTTTTGTGTGTAGTGTATTTGTACATTTCCTAAGTGCACTTTATATGCAGCCACTTACATACCTTACATGTTTATTTATATGTGTCTATATATAAACATCGTACACACACATTGTGTATCCATACAAACATTCAGCCTATGTATAAAATATTACCAACATCAAACCTTTCTTTCTCAAAGTGAAACTGCTGGTAAGTTTCATCACAAACCTGTAGACTTTTTTTTCACAGGAAGGTGTGATTGTTTGTACTTCCAAACGTAAACAAACAAACACCAACACAACACTGAATGTAGCGGCTCAACCATCTGCATTTGCTTCTGGATACTCTGCAGTTTTGCATGTATATGTTTTTGTATCTCAGCAATATTAGATGTAACATCTACATATCTATGTCTGTACATACAGTATATGTGTATGTATATTTGTATACATACATACATATATAATTATTAATTATTAGACTGAAAGGGCAATTTAAGGTTTTTATTCAGAACGATTTTGATACTTATAACGTCTATTTTACGTTTCTACGTCATGTCGGTAATTCAGCCTATTTCTTAATCTTAACAATGGCTATTCCAAGGGAACATGTTAAACTGTGAACATATAGCTGTACAGGTCTCTCTGCAATGTTGCATTTATTTTAAAACAGAATATTAATACCACTTAATAAACTTATTGACATTTTATTCTGTGTTGTGTCTTTTTTACTCTGTGTGTGACATGTTGATGTGTGTGTTACTTTATTTTAATACATTTCCACACAAATGTAAACGTAACTTTTACATTATTTCTTATATAAAGCAGTAGATATAATTATTTTTAATAAGGATGACTTTTTACTACACAGATAAATCAGTCCCATCAAATATAAAAACAGGTAATGTAATAGAGCCTGTTATATGTGCAGCTAGAGTGGCTGATGGGTTCGTGGTTGTTGTCAAAGAACTGAAATTTGAAATGGTAGGTGTGACAACAGATGAGTAACATGGTCCCAGATGACTGGCTATGGTAAGACTGAAACAGAGCTGAAGAGATTATTCTACTCTATTTGTTTCTTCCAAACAGATAACCAATAAGCTGTAGGCTTTAAAAGGTGGAGTTTAACATTACACCGTTTGTATATCGACCTGTTTAATTGGTACTCCGTCAAATACATGTATTTCCGGCTACCAAGAAAATTTGGGCTCGTCCGGGATTTGAACCCGGGACCTCTCGCACCCTAAGCGAGAATCATACCCCTAGACCAACGAGCCGCTGTGACGTTGTAGGAGCAAATACACGATGATATCTTTGGTATGTGAAAAGTTTTGTCATTATTGTAACATATGGAGGGTTTTTTTCAGACGTATATCGATTGTGAATTAGTTTATGTCCTATTTTTCCACAACAATATTGGTTATTTAGATAAATGTCTGTGAAGATACGTGAGACCATCAGGGTTATATAGGAGATGTTCTAAGATCAGAAAATGCAGCAATCTTATCAGAATTCCCCTTTTTTTTCTTACGAATGTGTGTTTACATCGAGTATTTTAATGTCATGAAGAGAACTTCCTTGTTTGGATTTCTTTCTGTCACATAAACCATGGTAACAGTGGAGAGCAGTTGCAGTTACATTCCTCGGAGATAAAAAGTAACATTGATTTTTTTTTTTCTGTGGACTTCGGTTGAGAGGTTGAGAGAATGACAGACGGCAGCTCCCAGTCAGGAAACAAACACTGATATTGTCCACTTGAACAGTTGCGCATTTTGTTGGAGTCCTTTGTTTCCCAGTGTTGGCAGCGGTGTTTTCAGTGAGAGTCACTGTTTCATGTCTCAGGCTGATTCTTGTCATTGTTACTATACATACAGATGTATTTTTTATTTGCATTAATTGCATATGGAATTTTACCTCGTATATTTTATATTTATTCCTATCTGTAAGAACTATTGGTCGGATATTATGGGGGTTAAGTTCCCACTATTACAACATGAAGTGGCCCACACATTAAGACATCCACCAGAATCAGACTGTGATTTTGTAATTATGTAATTATGGACAGTGAAAATGTTTTTTAAGGCACTCAAATTAAATAGTAATCAAGTTTCTGTTCGGTGAGTGAGGGGACCCTGGGGGGTCGTACTCTCTAGACTGGAGCCTCCAAACTTATTTAGAACGCCCATGTCTGTGCACAGCCGTGGTCTGACAGGGAACCATCTTGCGAGCTGTGACTCTTTGGGTCCAGTCATCGCGGCCTGCCGACGTGGCGGGGCGGAAGAGGAGCCGCTGTCTAACATCAAACTGGTGAGCTGCACCGTCACTTTCACGTTCAATAAAAATAAACACACGTAACACCGGCGTTCAGCTTTTTACCTGCTAAACTTTGTCTGTGTCAAGTGAAAAGTAGTTTCAGAGAGAAGTTATGTTTTAATTCAGGTGCAGCAGCGTTGACACAGTGTTTGTAACTGGTTTAAGTGACACCAAACCTGTCAATAATAACGCCGCTGTGACGGCGCCTGAAACAAAAGAAGTCATTCTTTACAGTAACGTTGTTGTACTTGTTGTTGTGGTAGTGTCTTCAGACTGTTGAAGTATCAGGCGGTGACAGAACTGTTCCTCCAGTATAACTTTAACGAATTGAGGAATATAACATCGTTGACAGTCAGTAAACTGCGTTCCATTCTGTCCTTATATTTATTGACCGGGATGATTGTTTTGGCAGCCGAACCAAAGCAACCGTTTTTTTTTTTCAGTATTAATATATCAAACTGTCATCTAGGGTTTCTTATTTTTTGTCTGTTCTTAGAAAAGTGTTCCCGTGTTTTGTAGTCTCTAATATTGTTGCTGTTGCTGCAGAAGAAAACAGTAAAACTCAGTGATTCACAACGTGACAGAACTCAAGGCAATGTAAACTGTAAACGACCACTAGATGGCGACATAATCATAATCAGATTCCACTTCTCGTGGCTGCTGCCTAGATAAGCAGCTCTTTCCCCTATATATATATAATATTTTTTTGTGTGCGTCCTTTAATTTGTTTCATTTATTTACTTGCTTAACCATTAAAGAGGACATGGACAAGGCAGCAGCAAAATGGTTGCCTGAATTGCCGCTCATAGAAAGACTTTAAGGTTTTCACCAAGTCTGAGTCACAGTGGATACATTTAAACATAGCTTAGGTCCAGTCCCTACTCTTTTCAAGTCAGACTCCAAGTCACTGAAGGAAATTTTGACTATCCTCATGTTCAAGTCTCCCAGTGTCATGACTCTGAGTCAGCAGTGTGGGGGCAAGTCACTTGTCTTGGACTGAGAACTGCACTGAACACTGAGATATGTTCTTGAACCTCTTCTCCCACAGATCATCATGTCTCAGGCTGCTGACTCATCCACGGAGCCGTCTGCACATGCAGACTCCACCAAATCAATAGGCCAGCCCCCCCACACTGACCCTGACCCCCGTCGGGAAACGTCATCAGAACTTTCACCAGCCTCCGACACTCCACAGTCTCCTGACAGTCACAGCCTGCTGCAGTCAACTGAGGACAAAAGCACAGAGGGTGACACTGTTACCACCAAGGCTCAGGCCTCGGACGTTCTGACAGACCAGGAGAGCGATGCACCCACTGAGGGTCATGTGATCGAATGTGATCAACCTGTGAGTCTGGAGAATGAGTCAGAGGCTGCAGAGGAAGATCTGGAGGTTGGTGTTTGCTTTTTTCTTTGTTTTTTAATGATGAAAAGTATTTTTTAAGAGATTGTTTTTGCTAAATGTGTTTGTGTTTATCTTTATGTGTGCTCAGGGATCACATAAGGAAATAGATAAAGGCTGGGGAGGCTGGAGTTCCTGGGGAAAATCTCTCCTGAGCAGTGCCACATCTTCAGTGGGTACGTCTACACCCACGTGACTCTGGCAGTTAAAACAAGTTCACGTTTTTGTTCTTGTGTCAATATATATGCGTGTGTACGTGCAGGTCAGAGTCTGACCTCAGTTAAGGTGAAGGCAGGAGAGGCTCTGCGTCTTCACAAAACTTCAGTGGGAGAGGAGGCACAGGAAGAAGAGGAGGAACAAGAAGGAGAGATGAAGAGACAGGAGGGAGAAGAAGACTCGTCTGACCCCGTGGAATCAAACAGTCAAAGCGCTGCAGCCCAGAGCAGAGGAGTGTTTTCAACTATAACACATGCTGTACAGAACACAGTGAGTATTGGTACTTGCATACAAATACACACTCCAGAACTGATTATAAAGTTTCAGTCTCAAACTGGGAATTAAACAGTGTTACCAATAATCTATCAAAATCAGGTTTGAAACAGTCAACAAAATTATTAGGTTCCATAAAAATTGTCACAAAAACAACAACATATTTGTGTTATAGAATGTAGTGCACTGACTCTGTGTCAGTGCTTGACTTAGCCGTGTCTTAAAAAAACATGGACTCAGAATGTAGTGCACTGACTCTGTGTCAGCCGTGTCTTAAAAAAACATGGACTGTTCCTTTTAATTAATTGCTACAAATTAATTAACATCTGTGAAGGAAAGGCAACAGTTCAGTAACTCATCTAAAAATAATCATCATTTTCTTTGTGTGTCGAAGGGCAAGTCAGTCATCAGTGGAGGTCTGGACGCCTTGGAGTTCATTGGAAAGAAGACAATGACCGTCCTGGCTGAGAGCGACCCAGGTTTTAAAAAGACCAAGACTTTGATGCAGAAAACAGCTTCACTCAGTCAGGTACACACACACACACACACACACACATAGGACTCAAAACCTCCTTGATATAAAACATTGTTAATGTACTACCACACAGACTGTACTGTACATCAGGTCTGACATGGTGCATTATGGGAGTTTTCCTGTGATTTTACAGATGTTGAAGGAGGCCAAGGAGAAGGAGCGTGCACGTCTGAGCAACCAGCCCATCAGTGCACCCACAGCCCACTATGGTATTCTCTTTGACGACTACCAGGGCTTGTCTCACCTCGAGGCCCTGGAAATTCTGTCCAATGAGAGTGAAGTTAAGGTGAGGCACGTGTGTGTGTGTGTGTGTGAAGCAGACACCATCATAGTGCAACAGATTTACTATATAGATTTAATATTGTGTCTCATTAGTTAGTTGAAAGTACTACAAACTAACATTTTTTGGCTCCTGGTCCAGTTCTGGGGACTAACCTGGTGGTTCTCAAAGTGTGGGGCGGGCATCATTGGTTGGGGCATGGAGAGATGATTGGAGGGAGACGAAAAACAGAAGGAAGGTTCAAGTGATGATGTCACAACTTGTTAACCACTGGATTAACCACTGGATTAACCACTTGCAGAAACACAGTTGACGTCCAATTTTATGTTCTTCCTTCTAGGTCCAAGCCTTCCTGTCTTCACTGACGGAGGAGGAGCAGGAGGAGGTGAAGAGAGACCTGATTTCAATCAAAGACATTTTCATCAAGCAAGAAGAAGAGGAGGAGAAGGAAGAAGAAGAAGAAGGAGAAGGAGGAAAAGTCAGGGAACAAACACAGGATAACGGTGATCTAAATTCACAATTACACTGTTCTACCCCCCTCTGTGAGTGACCCTGACCTGCTGGAGGTAGAGGTGGCCCCTGAACACTGACCCAGGATCAGGGATACCTGTGCACAAGGGTCACACATGGTCCAACACTGGATTAGAGCTGACTTTTACTCTGGTTAAACAACGTGTTTGTCCTCTGAGAACTGCAGCAGGGCTTCAACCTGGCCTCGTGTTTAATCTATATCTGTGAGCAGAGAAATCATAAAAGTTACACTAATCAGGAGACAGAGAGAGAATCCTACTCCATTTTTTATTATTTATGAACCACAATAATTAGTTCTCTCACACAGAGGAGCAAAAACACATAAAATTTTAAGGAGCTGAAATTTAATTAGTCCAAACACTTTCATTATACGCTCAACTCACTCAAAGCAACGAGTCAGTTATTAATTGGTAATCACTTGATTAATTGATCACATCTAAGTTTATTGCAGCCACATATTACTTTACCTTTTTATTTTAACTGGTCGTTCACCAAAGTGAAACTTCACCATAAGAACATGTTTGTCTTTGAACTAACTTTAAACTCATGCAATGACATCAGCATCCTGTCACTTTTTATTATACAAACCATATGTAAAATGGGACTATGTGACGATGGCCAGTCAACAGACATGTCTGTGTTCAGGGTCTGATCCAGTGCTAGTGTTCAGGGGCCGACCACCGAGAACTACAGGAATAATCTCAGGATTAAATCTGCATGTGTTCAGTGCATATGAACCTCCTGCTGTAATCTAGGAATCAACACCAATTCAGCATGCAGTCGAAATTCAGAGGTTCAGACCGTATATAAAAAATTGACGTGTCCTTCTAGTGACAAGGTATTGTTGCAAAGTGATAAGTTCCTGAATAGACTTCAAGTTCTTCCCTGGTTTCAGTAACTATAAATAGAAATCTGTGCGATGGACAGGCAGCTTGGTTCTTTTTTCTATTTTATGAAGTCAGTAACAGGTTTAGGTTCTGGGGAGTAAAAATCGTCTCTAAAAATTCCACCATATTTCTGGATTATACCATAGCCAGTTTTAGCTGCTGCGTCCAAAAATGCATTTCAAAAAGGAAAAGAAATTATGTTTAAGTTGCATTTACTTTTCACAGAAATCCAAGCACAAAGATTTAATCTGGAAACAACACAGGCCAAATTAACTTATAACAAAGTAACAAGATACGGTATTAAATCTTATTACGCTAACATTTTCCATTTGTGTCACTTGTAAACAATTCCACCAACACTGGAGGAAGATGAAGCTCCTCCTCCTCCTCTGCTAGCCTATGGTCAGACTCACCGTCAGCATCAGTTTTTTGTTTAGTCCTTGTTTACTGTTTTCGCAGCAGTTTAGCTTTTTATAGATTTTTATTTTTGGACCTAAAACTAGGGAACAGGTCGAAGAAATCCTCATGTCCTACATGTACTGTACGTGGAGTCACTACCAGTCAGGACTTCAGAGGCTGCACAAGGACATGTTCATTTATTATATATGGTCCATGTCTTCAACACATTCATGCTAAAAAATGCACTGTCAGACTTCTGAAGGGGCTAAATATATTCCATGTCTGTGTGTGTGTCCAGCTGCTGATGGAGAGGAGTTCTTGAGTGTTCTTACTGAGCTGCTGTTTGAGCTCCATGTTGCTGCAACACCAGACAAACTTAATAAGGTACTTACACACACCAACACAAACATATTCACATACATACTGTATATCAGGTTGCCCTAGTGTAGTGGCAAAGGTGTTTGATTCTGTTCTTGAAACATCCGTTGGAGCAGGGGTCGCCAACCTTTTTGAAACTCAGAGCTACTTCAAGGGTACTAATTTATACGAAGAGATACTTGATTGACAAAGACTTCCTGAACAAAGTAATAATAAATAAAAAAGAAAACTAATGCTGTGTCAACTTCTGGGACATACAATAGCAGCCATTTGAATATCACTGCAAGTGTAAGTGATTCAGAAAGAACAGTAACAGCACCATTTTACAGCCTGTTGTTGACTAGTTTTATTTTTTTAAAACATACCCCACAGGCACCTTAGGTAGGCCATGGGGGCTAACAGGTGCCCCCAGGCACCACGTTGGTGACCCCTGAATTAGAGTGCGTTAAATTTCACCTGCCTTGCACGTCTGCCTTACACACAGAAGGGCTTGGGTTTGAGCCCCAGCAGTACAGCACATATAATGGCGCCTCCTGTGGCAGCATGTGTTTGCAACAAACACATGCTGCTCACACTGTGACTCACACTGTGAATTTCCTCATTGTGGGATGCATAAATATTTAGCTAGAATATAACAAAGCTCTCTGATGAAGGAGCTTCATTAACATATAGTGGCACGTACTCTACTGTACTCTATATGCACAGCCCTGTCATATTGTATATCAGGGAGTGGACCTCCTGCCACCCAGAGCTGATGTCTGATTATTCCACTTCTCCAGGCTCGGATGAGAGCCCATGATTGGGTGAGCAAGGTGGAACAACCTGTCACTGTGAAGACAGATGGAGTGAAAACACACGAGCAGCTGGAAGGACAGGCCATGTCTGTGAAGACTGAAGAGGAGGAGGAGGGGAGGGAGAAGGATGGGGAGCCAGAGGAGGGGATGAAGGAAGACAAGAATGACTGCAGATCCGTAGAGGTGAGGACACATGAGATTTAGAGTCGTTCTCTGAAACATGTATGTTTCTCCATTAGAAAAATGTTCACGTAAGACATATTTGTCCTGTATATTCTGGATGTTTTATTACATGATGTTCTTACCGCTGCTGCCACAGACTGATTACAGTATGGGTGAATGCATGTGTGTGTGTGTGTCTGTGTATTATCCACTCCCCAGGCTGTCTACCTGTCCTCAGTCGGCAGTCTGGCAGAAGTGACAGCTCGCAGCATCGAGCAGCTCCACAAGGTGGCAGAGCTGATTCTCCATGGCCAGGAATTAGAGAAACCAGCCAGAGACCAGGCTCACATTCTCACCAGGTGTGTTTGTGTGTGTATGTGTGTTTGTACACCAGGTAAAGCTATATTTATGGGCCCTTTTATAACACTGTCACAATGTTGTGAGGACACTACTGTGACAGGGGCCCGTGTGTGCGTGTTTGAGGAACGCCACACTGTCTTATTCATGTCCACATTTTTATTTCAGGCTGACCTGCGCCCTGCGGAGGGGAGTGGAATGTTGTTTGGCCAAGAAGTTTTCTGATACGCTGCTAATTGTTGGGGTAGGTGTCGGTGAAAGTGTTGGGTTTTTTTTTCATGAAACATAAGTTATAATAAGAACAGTATAAGCACATATTTTGCTGATAATTTTCAAGACTGTATTTATTTGATGAATCCTCTTATAAAGGAAAAAAGTTTGAAAAGATTTGATTTTAATCAATGCCTTCATAATATCAAATGCCAAACGATTTACCCGGACTTACACTTGGGGTCGCTGTTGTGCCGTTTTATTTTAGAACCAGAATTAAATATAAAAAAGCCTCTTAATTTGGGCAGGGTTCTGTTTCTCTAGTATATCTGCATTTTCAGCCGAACAACAGTGTGATTATTTTGGAAGTAAAAAATAAAAATTTAACACTGTGAAACATTAGTCGTGCTAATGCTGATGCGGCCTCATAAATGTTTGTACTTCCATTTTGTATGATGTGAAATATTTACTTTGCTGCTGATTCCTGTTTCCCAGGCTCAGAGGAAAGCAGAGGAGTTGAATCCACTGGTGGACCGTGTCCTCCTGGAGGTGAGAAACACAAATATGATATATGATACTCTACAAACACCTATTATAAGCTGTTAATGAAACATAGGCATGATATTTTAAGTGAAATTTCTAAAAGTTACGTTTTCAGAAAGTTCTACCTATAGTTAATAAGTTAAGAACATGTGGTTCATTCTCCTCTGGTCAGCAACACAGACTGAGACCCCACTGACCTCCCTAGATTCTACTGTCTAGTAACAGCTAAGATATTAATACATATACTACACCAGGGTTTCTCTGACTCCTAGCACGACCAAATCTGTCCCTGCACTAGAAGTCAATAATGATTTAGGTCTTTACTGCAGTACGCTGGTTGAGCAGGGGAAAAACAAGATGAAAAATACCTGAACACACTAGTGATTAATTTGAAAGTTATTTGGCAATAAGAAATCATCATCACAGTTACAAACTGTATGAGGTGAAATACTGCATCTGCATATTTTCTAGTTCTAGCTTTAAGAAAATATATGCAGAAACAT
The DNA here is from genome assembly GCF_000523025.1 of Cynoglossus semilaevis. Lineage (NCBI taxonomy): Eukaryota > Metazoa > Chordata > Actinopteri > Pleuronectiformes > Cynoglossidae > Cynoglossus > Cynoglossus semilaevis. The sequence continues at coordinate 7,876,495 of NC_024315.1, read as the reverse complement.
TTTTACTTTACAACCCAAAACTAATATCAATACCCATGTCTGACCACCAGGGGAGTGACAATATGTTTTATTGGTTAATTAAATGTTAATTAAATAATCAACAAATTCAATTTTATTTGAGCGTCCAGCCCCTGAGGTGTCTGTCCAGAAAAATTCTGGTCCTGGGACAAATACAGTTGGTGACCCCTGTGTGTGATCCTGTGACGGACTGGTGAACTGCCCAGGGTTTACCCCACCCTGGGCAGGTGGCTGCTGAGGTTGGCCTCAGTTTGCCCCATAACCCTGAACAATCCCTATCACTTACAATAGACATGTGTATGGATAGGAGTACAAGCAGGGGGCAGTATTGATAAAACACCACCATACAGTTCTAGTGGTTCGTGAACATGACTGAAGGACTCACTATCATATGATTTTGTGCCTTTTGTTTCCCTAAATAAATAAATTCTTCCATGACGTTATGATCAGATGCAGAGACAATGACAGTGACTGTGTACTGTCTCCACAGGGCTCCAACAGTAACAACTACATCCACAATGCCTTTCAGCTGCTCCTACCTGTCCTCCAGATTTCCCACATCCACAGCCAACACTGCCAAAGCAGCACAGAAGCAGCAGAGCAGACGCAGCAATAACACACACGCATACACACACACACACCTACTGGCCGATCACCTGCTTGTCCTAATGTATGTGTTAATGTACAGTGAGGTGTAGAGGATTAGACTGCCCCAGGTGAAGTCCTAGTGTATGTATGTATGTGCTGCAACATCAGAGGCAGAATATATTTATATTTGCAGAATATAATCCTGGAGGTAAATATTAAATTGACAGGAGCATGTGGAGTCACGTACAGTACCGTGATGTATGGAAGTCCATTCACATTCACACACGTGTGTTTTCTGTTCCTCTATGAATGTTATTTACACTCTGCTTTGTTGTTGATATTTTTTGCTTTGAGGAACCAAAAGAAGTTCAAAGCAGTGATTGATTATGACTGAAAGAAAAACAAATCTCTATATAGAACTGAACCAGATGTCATAATGACTCTATAATGTACAGAGATCTCTATAAAACAGTAGTGAGGTTTGTTTACCTTCTGTAAGTTCTTTAAAAATAGATGTAGGTATAGAGTGTTAGTAATTACACACTACAGTTTCTACTTTATTATTGTTTCATTCACTGAAGCAGCCAACCGTAAACTGTCCTTCCCCCAGACTGACACTAAAATATTTCATATATCTTGTTTTTTTCCCAATTTAGTTAATTTCCCTCCCTTTTTTGTGTAATGATTTTTTCTTAGTTTTTTGTCGCTGTGCTGCTACATTGAAAATATATAGAAAATAAAGGCAGAAACCCTGATAGAATCTTAGATGAAAAAGACGGAGGCTTCACAAATATTTTCTCCCTCTGGAATATATTTTACCCTTGATTCTTAAAGGTCTTAATTTCCAAAATACATTAAATATGTTTCCCTCTCAGATTTCCCTCTTTTATTTGACCACCTGTGGCGTTGAAGCAGCAATCACCAGGTGCCTACAGCTCATCTGTTTCTTTTTAATCTTGGGTGTCAAACTGACGTTTAGCTCCCAGACTGCAGATAATTGAACCTCAGTGTGATATCACGCTGCTTTTCTCTTCTTTGCGTCTGCCTTTACTCATTCGGAGACACATGGGGAGGAAATGTTGGCTGGTATTATGCAAAGAAAGCATTACTCAGTTCTGTCATAATGTTTTTACTCAGTTCAGCTTCTGCCCTAGAACCTGAATGGTTTTTAATGAGAGCTGCAGAATGTTCTAGAGCCAAGTCGTTAATTTAACTATGGAGCGTTTACTAATGTACTAAAAGTGCCCTTTAATAAAATGCCCAAAGACTGTTTGATGAGATATTAAAAATAAATAATTTTCCACCACGTCTCAGGTGTTCTATTATTAGTTTTATTTAACAGTTGGTGTAGCCCTCGTACTTTTTTCGATTTCCTTCTGCTTCCTTGACAAAACGGGTGGATGTTTGTCCCCGGAGATGGAGTTGTGCTAAAACAAAACAAAGGCATGTGATGAGCAGACTGCAAATTGTCCAAGACACAACAGCTACATTACAGATATACTGTAGGGCTGTTGTAATAACACTGTCAAATAAGGGCAATAAACAAGGACTTTTTCATACAGCACCAAACCTAGTATAATACTATTATTGTCATTATAATAATAGTATTATATATATACAGTATATACGTGTGTGTGTATGTATGTACTGTATATTATATATTTATACATATACGTATTAAACATAATATATATATATAGTTTATCCAAAATCATTGTTAATTTTTGGTTAAGAGGTTTGAGTTAAGAGCTCGGTCGGTTTCTTCTGTGTCTTATTTCACCCGTAGAGAACTAAAAGTGTGCTTGTGTCAGCGTCTACAGTATCCTTTTCAAAGACATTCTATTTACCACCATGGCTGAGTTCTTCATCCAGCTGAGTCTGTATGTTTTCTGAAAAATGAACATGAACACATTAACAGGGACTCACAATGGCATTACCTGGTGTCGTTTGTCTCACTGAAGTTTTACGTGTAAACACCTACCTTGGGAATAAGCCTCTTCTATAGGTGACAGTTCTAGGGGGTTGAAAGGGATTAAGATTAAAACAGTAAATCCATTAAATGGTTTCATAGTAAAGACCACAGAGTTTGTTGTGTGTATTTAGGCTCTTACCTGACTTACGTCTGTAGCTGTTCACCTTAGGAGGTGAGCCTGTAAGGGACAAAAAGGTGATTCAGTTTTACATCATATACTGTGCAACTGAACAACCAAATTTTAACCAGACGTATTAAGAAAAAGTCTAATTTATTATCGTTACTGTGTTGATCAGTATTACTTGTCAAAAACAGGTCAGATTGCTGTGTTAGTTCAACACAGCATTGGTATTCAGTACTCTCTGAAATATGTCTTTATACTGCATGTAGAAAATACCTACAACCTGGAGACTCGTAAACTGCTGCAGCAGAAAATAAAATTTGAGTTCAAGGACCGAGGGAGGAAAGTGAGAAACTATGGGATTTTATAGGAAATGATAAAATAGGAAATAAGGGGAAATGAATTTACCGTTAAACTGCTGACCCTTGGAGCTGTGAACAGTGTGAACAGCAGGTTTTCCTGATGCACAAAATGTACATTTGAGGATGAGTTGTGGTACAGAAACACCTCAGAGAACGTGTACTTGTATGTTTTTCATTCTTACTGTTGACGCCTCGCGACAGGAAGATTTGTTGAAGTACAGTAGAGACTACAGTCAGGAGTATCACACACAGAAGAGCCAGCCACAGCACCAGGAGAATACACTGCCATTCATCTGGAACATAAACAGGAACGGAAATCTGGATTTAGTTTGCATTTAAATATTATTTAATGACACTAAAAACAACAAATGTCACGTTAAAATAAAAAGATCATAATTTGAAATATTGAACATAGAAGATTAAAGTGGTGAAAAAGCAATAGACTAAAACCAATAAAAAAAGCAATGTCGCTCTGTTTAGAGAAACAGTCTAGGAGAAAGTTTTGTGAAAATTGTTGCAGAAAGATAAAAATAAGATGGGCTTCAGAATTTCATTATCTCCTAGTGCCAAATATAAGTTACAGTTGTAGCACTGTCAGGGGAGCCAACAAGAGAGAAAACAAAACCTAAAGTCAATTCAGCTGTAGACAGAGATGTACTGCACGTTGGGGGAAAGTGCGACAGATCATACACAGAGATGAAGAAACAGAGCTGACACTGAACTGGGCAAGAATTGGGAAATAACTGTTCAAGCGAAAAACATGATTCTATTGTGAACTGACAGAGAGCAGCAGTTTAAACAAAATTGAATCACACTTTCCTGAGTGAGAACTGAGTGGTCAGTTCCCCTCTGTTGGAATCAGACTGATTCTGCACTGACCACATGGGGAACAAAAGACACCAACCTCTCTCTTGGCGTTTCCATGGCAGCTTTTCCTCTGCTGTTGTGGTGAAAAGGGTTTGATTGGTGAGCCAGAGAAGACAGCGGCCCTGACTGGCTGACTCTGAGGTAGGTGGGACGGGGGCACAGCAGTAAAATACCTTCGGTCTTTCATCAGTCTCTCCTCCATCCTCCTCATCTGCCTCTGGCTGCTCAGCTGAATAAAGGACCAAATTGCCATAATGACTGTCGCCTTGAAAGGTGAGATTCAGAGTCTGTGCTTCATCCAGCTGAAGCTCCACTGACACCTGCAGGTGTACAGCTGTGCCTGGATGCAGGGGACACAGGTGATGTAAGGTAAAAATAATCATGTAGACGGAAACATTACACTTGTTTTTATTATACCCACAAGGAAAATGGAAATCAGGAAGTTAGTGAGGAGGAAGTGAGGTCAACCTTGAGGAGGATGTGGAGGTGTGGATGTGTTCAGGGGAGAGTGCAGTGGACGTTTTAATCAGGTTGTTTATAACAATTCTGGAGAATGAGGGGATGCCTAACGAATGCAGAAAGTGTGTACTGGTACCGATTTTCAAGAACAAGGGTGGGTTGCAGAGCTGTGGTAACTATAGAGGCCTAAAGTTGATCAGCCATGCAGTGAAGGTCTGGGAGAGAGTTGTAGAAGCGAGGCTGAGACAAGAGGTTAAGATCAGTGAACAGCAGTTTGGTTTTATGCCCAGGAAAAGAACCACTGGTGCAATTTCTGCTCTGGGAGTGTAAGTAGAAAAGTTCAGAAGAAGTCACAGTAGTGGACTTAGAGAAAGCATATGATAGGGTACTTAGGGAGGAACGGTGGTACTGTGTACAACAGTCAGGAGTGGCAGAGAAGTATGTGAGGGTCGTGCTGGACACGTACAGTGTAAAGAGAACGGTGCAATGTATGGAGACGGGTGTAACAGAAGAATATGTGGAAAGGTGAAAGGTCAGGTTCATAAGACAGTAGTGATGATGTATGTATATTGCGACTGTGGAGTATGTGAAAGGTGAAGATGCTGATTTCAATGTGTTTTAGTTATATTTTACTGGTGTATGATGACCCTACAATATATATTTGTGCGAAGTTTATATTTGACATAGACAAAGTATTTAGTCATTCATCATAGTCAGTCACTCAGTGTGTTAGACATCGTATGAACAGCTTTCTGTCGTGTAAACAGTCTTGCTGCTCACATTGCTCTTAATTTGTTGCACAAGAAAATATTGCAGTAACCATGTTACAGGAAGAGGTGGGGTATGGTGTAGGTCTCATGCTTGTCTGATAATGCTAAAGTTAGAGCATTAGAAGACCATTTGAAAGAGCTTTTTTTTAAAAATGTATCAAATCATTTGGCGGTGAAACCTCAGAACACAATTTTTACATATTTATGAAAACCTTTACATGTAAATGTGCTGTATCCGGTTGCCAGTTTTATATGAATTCACCTGATATATGTGTTGCTTCTAGTCCTACAGGAAAATACATTAACCAGTAACTCTTCACATGCAGTACACACACCTAGTATTTTGTCGGCACCTCACATGTATAAATATTTATGCTCTATCAGACTTAGTCAGACCTAGAAGCTGAGTGAAGACCCGATGATTGATTCTCCCAAGATCAATGGATGGCTTTTTGATTAATCACCTGACCTTTAACGTCTGCATAGCATCATGTTCTTGACTTTACCAGTGCTTGAACGGCTTTGAATGATTCTTACCTGAAGATAATGTGTTGTTGTGTATTTCAGTCATGTCTACATCCGTTTGACATATGAACACGTTCTTTGCTAATCCACCTCTGTCTGCTGTGTAGTTTGATAGAGAATAATCTGTGTTGTTTAGATTCCATTGTTCACAGCACCTTTCCAGCATATTCAGCTCTGAAATCTGAGAACAGTCACACACATCTTTTTCTTTCACTTCTCCAAGTCCTGCATCCCTGTTCCCACCAGTATTCTGCTGGATTTGATGCTCACAGTGTTGGCAGGGCAGACAGTGGAAGTTGGTTTTCAAAACTGCAAAAACAAAGAAAGCAGTGGGTATGAAGTCAAAGTTAATGAATCTAAAACTGAAATTAAAATGGAAAACATTTGAGTGGATTGAGAGTGATCGATGGGGAGAGAAAGAGAGCAAAAAGAATATAAGACTAAGAACTCTCTCCAAAATGCTTCCAACAAAAAACAATACAAATACAGTGAAAGAGAAGGAATTTAAAACCAATGTACAGTATACATTTAAACACAGGAAACTGGTTAATTCTGCCTGGAAGACATCAAATGACCCAATAAAATTGTTGAACCAATATTTTTCCATTTTATTCACAATGACGGTTAATCTTTTATTTTTGGAGACCAGTCACCGCATAAATTACAGTGGCGTTGTTCCCCGGTGGCCCGCCCCCGCCCCGTAATCTAATCCCAATGGTCATAACTCGCGGTAATGTCAACAGTTGTAAAGCTCCTACCGACGCTGCATGTCTTAACGGAAGCAAAACTGAGACATTTGTTAACATGACGCGTTAAATCTTTTATTTTGGAAAAAGAAGGGAAGTGGCTCCGCGGCTCGTTAATAAACTTGTGAAACACTAGCCATGGACTATTTTGCCAAATGATGCACCGAATTAAGGTAAGCACAAAACACTACATGTTCTTTAAGACCGTCAAAGCAGTGTTTTGCCAACGTCTGTTCCATTTGGGCCTAATTTGGTTCCATTTCTTTGGGAAACTGTTCTTAAACAACACTGCAGGTGTGTTTTACTTTAGTCCAGTTAGCTCTCCATCAGGATAAACGTAAACATCTCTACCTTGTTTTCGGTAACGTTAGCATGTAGCTTAAACTGATTGCTACACAGAGCGATGCTGTGTTCAATGTACTGAGCTGGAAACACTGACTTCTGACCAACTATATACAGAAAACATCCCAGTCTTCTGTGTGTTGCCACTTGTTGAGAGTACACGTAGCAAATTTAATAAAAAGAAAATCAAAATGAAAATTAATTAAATGTTGTTTCCCCCTGTGTACACCCACGAAAACAAATCTCTGGACCCACCTCTGATATGAGATAGGAACATATAGCATGTAGGCCAGGTAGATACAGTTGGAGTAACTGTAACAGTAACACTCATTTTCACACTGAACTTTTTTTACATTGTCTACAAATTTGAAAGATATCACACATTATAGTCAAAAACGTTCCTAAACAGCTCTCAGTTGTGGCTCATCCTTGAGACAAACAACAAGAAAATGTCAACAGTTTAAGTATTGAAGTACTGTGAATCTGAGTCAACACTGCTCTTTTTTTTACGAAGTTTCAAAGCTGTAGACATCCTTTGATTTACTTCCAACAATTGGTCCTTTCAATGAGAATCACTTGGTCTTGTCCCTCATCAGAGGTCACCTCAAGTGCAGTGGAATTCCAGTGTTTAAGCCCAATGCCTTTCATGAGGCAACAGGACCCAAGATTAGGACTAGATAGGATATAAAGCTGTGTTATGTCTACTGGTAAGCAGGATTCTGTTCTTATCTAGTGCTAACCCAAATACTTACAAAAAGGGAAAAAGAAGCTAAAATTAAAAGGCAAACGGCAACATTCACACTCAACATAACACAACACCATACAACACGTGTCTAATGAGCCATTAAAATGGAATAAAAGGAATTAAGTTTCTATAATTCCTCAGGGTTTTTTAAAGCTAAGTCCCCAATTACTCTACCTCTGACGGTTTTCCTCCAAGAAAGAAAAGGTCAAATTCATAGACTGTGAAACATGCACACAAAACATAAAGAGCTGTTGCCCCTTGACCTGAGGTCTCTCTGATGACCCACCTCTGTGCATGAAGAAGAATTCCGGCAGGCAGATGATGAAAGCCAGGACCACGAGGATGAAGAGTTTAGTTAGTGCTGCTCTTGTCATAGTAACGCCACAGAACCGTATCACTGAAGCCCAGCATGACTTTGTGTCTCTGCCTTAACAAATGCATGCATTCACACTCAGTCACTCTTTCTGACGATCCTTAAGTCTTGGAGAATTCTGTTTGTGTCTTGAAAAGTGAGGCGTAAGCACGAGGTGGATTCACACTATTGACTGCATCACTTCCTATTGCACTTCCTGTTGTATTTCTGAGAAAGAGTGAGAAGGAGTCTCAAAAACAACAAGAGTGTGACAAACGGGTGTGAGTACAAATGTTTTCTGTTTGTTGTAGATCTTAGCGTGTGAGCAATAAACCCCACTAAATTCACAGTAGCTGTTAATTGTGAAACAAACATGGAGGATCATGTGTTTCATTTGTGGGAAGTGAGATACAGCTGTGTCTTTGTGAAAAGCAGAAATAAGCAGACAGATATAGATTTTACAGCTAGAGGGTGACGTTTGTACCGTATATGACACACTGTTCCCACTGTTTTAATCACTGGTGTTTGAAAATGTGTAACAAAGTGGTATGACCCTATTGTTGTCATAATTAATCAAGAATAATCATGACTATTCAAGGTAAATTATTTTTGTAGAGTTGGTGAATTACAGCCATCACTGTGCATATCGACTTTGGCTCGTAGGACATGTTGGCGAAGTCATTGTCCTAAACAATAACAATAAGTCTACCGTCTTTTCACAATCCATTTGACAGCTTGTTAGTCTAATTATAGTATTTAACAACATGTGGCCAGTGAGGCAGGTCTGACTTTGGCACCACCACAGACACATTTGAGGCAAGGAGGTAGCATTTTAATATCGAGGTTGAGTTTATCTTTGACGTTTTATTCTTACATGTGAGCTGATGATGAAGAAACCTCTCTTTCCATTTGAGAAGAAGATGATGTTTTTCTCCTGTGTGCCCAATGACTTTATCTCAGTTGGGGTTTGGTGTAGCTTAGAGTTTGTGGTTGAGTTCCTGAGAGACACACACCGTCGCACTCCGGGGTTTAAGAGTTCCTCCTCAGACACACAAACACAAAGATGAGCACAGCCTTCAGGTGCTGTCTTATCTCCACTCCACAGAGACCTGGCTCCCTCAGCTTTCAGCTGGCATCATACCTTGTACGGGAAATCAAACCAGCCAGAGCTTGAAAAAGAATAAATACAAAATAATTTTTAGGGCAAGTCAATAATAAATAACACAATTTTTCCTTTCTAGAATCATCATTTATCACAGTACCTGTGTATATACTAGGCTAAGAAAACAAGTTGGATAGTAATGGTTACTGTATATTTGGTCCAAACAGTAGAAGTTGTTTTAAGTTGTGGTTGTTGTCAACATAGTTGTATGAATGTAATCCAGCTATAGCATTTGAAGATACAACTTTAGTTGTCATAGTAGAGTTCTTTGTGTTCTAATTTTTTTATTTTTTGTTGTAGTAGTAATGCTAGTAACCGTAATAGTAGTCATAGTCATAGTATTTCTTCTAATATAGTAGTTGTTATAGTCACCACAGTAGTGAATAAAGTCCTAATCACATTTCTGAACTATGAGAGCAATAATGCTTAAAAAATAGAAATAAATGTTCCACATATTTAAACTTTCTCAATTTGTCTCAGTGTATGGGGGTGGGGTGGGGGGGTGATGTGCACGTCAGTCTTCTTGGCAGGATCAGGCTGTCTGCCCTTCAAGAGCAAAACAAATTGATGAGCAAAGCCCAGATTGATATTAAATTCTCTGTGCACACTGACACCCCTGATCCCTAATCAAACACTGACAGAAAGTCCACATCAACCTTGACTAACACTTTAATCTTACTCAGGAGTTTCATCAAGTGGATCCTTTACAATGGGAGGAGATATTGACTGTGAAGTGTAGAGATTTACAGTACCGAGAATGCCAACATCACTGATGCCATATATTGAGGAGAACCAACCAGGAGTCAGTCTGCTGGGTTAAGAATATAGACTGTAATTAAAACGTTATAGTTTCTATACATACTCTAAGCCTGTTACGCAGCAGTGTTCAGTCATTCACAACCACACACACAAATACATTTGTGCTTCTTTATAACTCCCAGCTGTCAAAGGGAAAACCTACACACACGCAGGAAGAACATGTGAACATATAAACTCTCACTATATTTGCATTATCCATAAACCACTCCAGTCAGAAAAGTGTGTTTGGTCTTAGAAGCTGTTTTTAGTTAGGCAGGATGTCAAATTTCTAAATTACATTATCAAGTGCAGCAGACTATCAGATAAGAAGCCAGGTTGGAGGCAGCAACATTAGAAACTTTGCTCTGGAGAAGTTAACTGTCGTGTCCAGATCAATTATGTGCTGTCATTACCTGTGTGCCTCAGGGGACCAGTAGTAGAGCAGTAAATGTTTAATTTTATTTGAAGCAACTTTCTCCTTTAACACCCTGGCACATTTTCAGACGGGTTTATTCCTTTAATCAATCAAGTAGGAGACTTGTTAAGTTGTAAAGTTTACTGTAGAATAATCACAGGGGATCTGCCACGTTTAACTAACTGTCACATCCATCACTGCTCCAGTTCAGAGCTTCTAATGAAGAGCTCAACAGGGCTGTGCAAAGGCAGTCTGGGTGGGAAAAGTGTGAATATGTGAGTAAGACGGCAAAATAGGAATGTGCTTATCAGCACTTAACTTTTCTTCGGCACTCAGTCATTTGCTCAACATTAGCCGTACATCAGACTCACTGGCACTCACTGGTTCAGTTCTAGTCTGAAATGATCGGATGGATACACTGGAGGCTTCTCTTCAGCTCTGCATGAAGGGCTTCAGAGTTAAGAGATTTAACGTGAAAGCATGATGAGATTAGAGGGGTTTATGGACAAGGCTGGTGAGGTGGGTATTTGAGAGTAGGATGTGCTGTGTGGCTTGAAAACACGTTTGATGCTTGTATTTCAGGCTTCAGAATGTCTATTTGATCCTCCGATCATGACTTTACTGCTGTGTCTGAACTAAATGTGGATCTGCTAAGTGGACTCGATGTGCCGGCACAAACCATCGATACAAGCAGTGATCTGAAATTCTCTTTGTTTTTTCAGTACCTCTCTAGTGTTTGTGAGTCTGCGGTCATTTACATCACAGAGGATTGTTTGCAGCTTTAATGCATTTTTTATTAAGTCTCCAAACATGTAGTATTTATAGAAAAGAGGATGAAAGAAGTATAAGGCAAACTTTAGTTTTAATGTTGGTTCAACACAGTGGGGGGCAGGTGGGGGGGGGGCAGCTGATGCATGTGTTGTGTTGTGTTGTGCAAGTTTTTCTTCTTTCTTTTGACCTACATTTTTGCTCAGACATGAATTACTTATATAATCTATATTTTCCCTTTCCCCTAGAAAAACAAGTGGCACAATATAGGAGACTGTTGTTTTCTGAACTGATATGACTCGTCCATCCTACACACTTATAAAGATTTTATTGTCGTCTTTGAGCTTGTCACAACACAAACACATACTAAGACACAGGTTTCTCCGTGTTTTATAATATTGAGTCAGAATTGACTTTACACAGAATCACTTCCAAGTTCTGTTATCACATTTAGCCGTCTAATGAGGTTGATCTAATGATGATGCACTTTCACCCCGGAGCAGGCGAGATACAGTTTCAATCATAGCACAGAGACAAAGAGTGGTGTAACCCACACTTGTTTTTATTAATGAGTAAAAAGTTAGATTTTTGTATTGTGATAAAATGTGAATTATGTTCACGGCTCGTTTCTAGTGACTTTCTCAAACTGTGAGGTTTTCCTGTCTCTTCCATTCAAAGCATTTGCATTTAGAAGGAGCTCACTGCATCCCTACAGACTGTGTCATGACTCACTCGTCTAATCATAAAAAACATTATAGAAACGGTGGGAGTGAAGTATGAGTAGTGAACATGTTTTTCCATTAAAATGAAGCAGGAGGGTGCAGTGAAGAGATTTAGTGCTGTGTCAGCAAGTGCCGTCTGGCTCTCCAGAGACAGAGTCGCTTTGAAGTTTTACGATTCTTTATAGAGAAATTACGATGTTTCACGAGACATTATCATTATGGGCAAACCTTAAAGGCAATGAAGGTTTCTGGATTCGTCCGCTTCACAGCTTTGTTTACAGCGCTTTACAACAGTGTACTATAATCTTCGACGGTTCTGCATCTGTGCTCTGTCTCTTTGGGTTTCACTCTAACCCCCTTTTTTTCTCTACTCCACCGTGACCTTTTCTGGTGAGGAAATGGCATGTCAATAAAAGCTTTTTAACACAAGCACAAAAATCGATGTTCTCCTTTTGACCCTCTCAAACAAATGTCATCCTCTGTGTGTGTGGGCTTTCTGCAACTCATTTTTGTTAGTTTTGCATATTTTGCAGAGACCTCCAGAAAGCTTGCTGAGGCCACTGAAATTCAGGTTATGTTGATTTGACTTAATAATAACGCTTCACTTTGGATGGTTTATTGTTATCTGCTCACGCCATCAACTTTTATTGTCCTGAGAGAGAAACCAGGCTTGAAGGTAGGGTTGCAATAAAGAATGCACACTAAAAAATGCACCATAAAAACAATAAAGACACAATAAAGAATACACTAACATTAAGGCCCGATAAAACGCAAGATAAACAAAAAACCAAACTTGATCCATCAGTCCAGTGTTCATCGGATCATAATAAGTGATTCATCCACTTTATACAGCGATAAAGTCTGAACATGGCCCCTTTATTTCAAACAAACAGAGGTCGTGGCTGTCCACCTGATGCATTCAGAAATGTCTAACTAATTTCTTTTTTTTTTACCAAATAACCAAATAAATAAAAGTATAAAGGTGAAAATGGAGGAAAGTTTGAATAAAAGTGAATGATGTCTGTATATAGGTCAATTTGTTTTTCTAATTATATTCAGGCACCATGCAGATGCTCACACTAGTAAAGCTATTAAAATTTTATTAACATTTCATCACTGATCTCAAGACTCTCTCTCTTTCTCCCTCCCTCTCTCATTTTCTCTATTATCAGATTATTCCATTAATCCTTTTTTTCTCACCACAAGAGGCCCCCTGTGTTAAAATATAAAGTACTAGGGGCCAGTTACGGCTGATGAGCTGCACTGTCAGCGTGCTATAAATGCACCTCCTCTGATAATTATCCATCCTACCACTGATTAATGTGGAGTCTCTCTAATAAGTCTTTGGCCTGGTTGGCTCTGCTTCTTATTGTTAGCACAACCTCCATCCACTCATTCTTATTCTGAAATTGTTCCTTGCTGCCACATTTCTTTCCTCATTCAGGAACATAATCTGGGCTGTTTGAATGCAAACAGCCCACAATCCAGAGTTTAAGGGTTTTAAATAAATGCGACGTGCAGGGGAATTAAATCAGAGAACTTTTACAAAACTGCCCTTAGGTGTGTTGTCTTGCAGAACCACCTCTCGCTGCTTCTCAGCCTCCGTGAAATAACCCTGTAACTTTAGCACTTCATAGTATACTTTATATAGGTCACACTTGAATAAAGGTACACAGCCCTAATGAGTAAATGCTATCACAGTTCGATATAATACACTGCATATGTTTTAGGGAGCCATAACTAAAGTTTACTGAAACTTTTCTATTTCTATCTAATTTAAATTGTCAATTCTCTTGTCAATTCTATCTATTTAAATTGTCAAACTTTTAAATTAGCCATAACTTTAATTCAACAGTACAGTACAGTGTAGTCTAATACAACTAGGATAGCCCGGTGAAATCTGCGCAGAACTAGACAAGATCACTTAATTGCGATCTTCTATTGCATTCTGATTTGTTTGAATTTGAATTTGAAGTCTGGAGAGATACTTATATACGTGATATTAGTAATTTCCCAGTCTGGTATTAATAAAGTGAATCCATCCATCTACCCATCATCTATCTTATCGTATCCAATACAATATAACATGTTGTAAATACATACATTTTGATTTGTGTCAAAGCAGCGAGGTACTTTTAGTGGGGGAAGCTCAACAGCAAATGTCCTGCAGCATCTGCTCCAACAGCACACTGCTACTAGTGCTGTCAGAAACAGTTAAACCTCAACTATGTCTACACCTAACAAAAAGATAGTCTTAAAAATGTTAGAGTCTCTAAGAAGATTCAATTCTAAAAGGTTTTGAAAAAAATGCCCTTGGACAATTTATTTGTTTACACAGAAGTGATAAATACGTTAAAGAGGTAATGTCATTTTATGCTTTTGATACCAAGCACTAAAAGTGAAGTAGTGCTCTACTGAGCGGCTAGTGCTCTTGCCTTACATCATGAAAATCACCAGTTTAGTTCCTGGTTGCAACTGATGGTCTTTCTGTATAAACATTGTCTTAAATATTAATGTAATACGTTAATTGGACATCATAAATGAACCATAAATGGGAGTGTGAATGGCCTATATGTGTCACTGTGATGGAATGGTTAACTGTCCAAGGTGCATATGACACCCTCACCCAATGGCTGCTGGGATTGTTTTAAAGGCTGCAGATTAGGTTGTAATGATCACATTTTTTTTTTCATTTCCTAAGTCACTTGACCATGACTGCTGGAGTCTTTGAGCAAATGTGCACCGTTTATGAATCCATCCTTTGTGTATGTGTGTGTGTGTGTAACCTAATGCATTTCCAGGCATTGCCATGTCATAACCCAACTCTACATCTCTTCTCCAGGTCAAAGTGACTGCAACGAAATGGAGACGATGAAAGACAAAAGCCTTTCAGGAGGTTAAGCGTGTAGGTAAGGCTTCACTGTTTATATTCTCATCTAACTCTTTTAATTGTTTTAAAATAGCACAAATAAAACACAGAGGCGTGATTTTTCCGGCACTTGCACTGAGCGAGGAATTGATTAGGTGACCGCTGTCTGACTAAATACTTTGAGATTGTGACGAATGAACAATAACTGGTTAGAAAATTAGTTGGACATGTCTTTCAGGAGAAGCCAGCGGTGTATTGCATGATTTTTAAAGAGCGTTACAATTTTCACTGATCACCTTTTGATTCCACTCCATCACACCTCATTCTCTTCCGTTCTCTGCCCCAGCTCTCAGGGACTCTGCTGTCTCATAGGTTTATGGATTAATGGTGGTGAGGGGGTAAGGTGACCTTCCTCTGACTGACCAGTGTGAGAGCTGCGGCTCATCTAAAGAATGAAAATGCTTCTCAGGGCACTATCTTACTACTACCCTATTTCTCACCATGTAGAAGCAGAATGGAGCAGAATATGAGGGGAGCCGGTGGCGATTGTGGTTGAACATTAGTCTAATAGGACAGGAAATGTTGTCGTCAATAGTTTTCATTACAAATGTCTTCAGTGCAAATTGGCCTCTGTCCAGGAGGAGAAAATAATTAATTGGATACACATGAACAGATGCACAGACACACACAGACAGACAGAGTGTGTTTGTAAGCTGTTATTTTTTTATTTCTGTTTTTACTGTAATGGATGCCTCCGTTTTCTTGACTCTTGATGGGAAGGATTTCAAAGCTTTTAGACCAGTTTGTTTCCTAAAATAATTAATCATGATATTGAGGAGCTGTCTGTACTCACGCTGTAGCTCTTTCTTTCTCTCTGTTTGTGACACACTCTCATTTCTATGGAGGCGATGGGCTGTGATTGGCTTTTGGCTGCAGGGCAGAGTAAATTATTAAGGCCTGCTCTTTATTTGGTCGTAAATGGGTTCTCTCTCTCCCTCTTTCTCTGTCTTTCGTTCTCTCCTCCCTTACGTCTTCCACTTCCTCTACCCCTTTGACACTCATTCAGGAAGACAGTGAAGAGGAGAAGAAGGCTCTACATCATGGGGAAAAGCAGGAGGGGAAAATAACACAGACAAATGTGTTTCCTAATGAGGGACTGAAATTGAGAAAAATGTCACCA
>NC_024315.1:7860462-7860688 GCF_000523025.1 Cynoglossus semilaevis | reverse complement strand
GAAAAACAGGGAGAGGATGCACTGAAGGAAAAGGGCTGATGAATTGCACAGCCAGCACTTTACTATCTACCTGCCACTGGCCTACACCCAGCCTCCCCTGAATCAAAAAGAAGAGCAAACACACCTGCTTCATATTTTACAACAAATTATTTTCTTGTGTTTGTTCACCAACTACACAAAGATGTCAGGTTTTCATTAAAGTATTGTTTAAATGCCAAAAGGGCTT
>NC_024315.1:7812037-7860438 GCF_000523025.1 Cynoglossus semilaevis | reverse complement strand
AGAGAGAAGAGGGAAATGTATCTGTTGTTTTTATTTCCATAAATAATTCAGCTTGTGTATTGTCTTCTGTTGCGTGCAGCTGCAGAATTCATGCCTCAGCGATTTTAACAGGGCCACATGTGCACCTGTGCACACACACAACCATAAGTTAATATTTAGGTTCTTTCAGAGTCAGGTCTGTGGAATATGTGAACGGTGGATCATTAACAGCAGATCATTCATAATTTAATACTATTATACTGTACTATTACAGATGTCTTTGTCTGTTTTAATTTTCTTTTCACACACCCACCTTCTTAGTCTTAAGCTGAGGCCAAAGCCTCTTTAATGTTTTACATAAAGATCTACTACACATTTCTGAACATGCACAGCATTGTTACTTTCAAAGTGTCAGAATTCACTATACTGATCTGTTTTGAAGTTGTAAGTTTGACATGATAAATCTTAATATTGAATAAAGCGTAGTTAGCTTTAGATAATGCAAATCTATGAAAAAAAAACATTAAAAATTGTTTAAGATGTGACTTCTGTCAGATGAAAGGAGTGTAAAAGAACCATTATCTTCCACTCTTGGACGACTGCTGTTGTGGTGGTGCCTCCTCATCTACTGCTAATCTTTCATATTTTAGCTTTGACTTTGACACTGAATATGGATTTCATGCTGCATTGATCTCACAGACCGTCCTTGTTGAATTTGATGCTGCCTAAAGGCACAGTGTGATTTGTTGGTGGTGGTATAACCTTATAACATCTACTCATAAACTTGGGATTGTTCTGCGAAGGCACACTGTCATGTCATGAACAGGTGTGCACACCAAGGCCGAGTGTCACGGCTTCAGAATGACTGGAGAACATAGTTTATAAACTATGTACTGTACTCTATTGTTGTGCTGTTGTTTGGACTTGAGTGTGTGGGCAAATACACAATTTGCTAAAAAGGGAGATAGCAGCGATTGAGTTTAAGAGTTGAGTTTTAATTTTACAGCAATTTATGTTTGTGTGCCGTTAAGCACCGTTTTGTTGCGTTATATCAAGAAAGTCATTTTACATTCAGTCTCTGCTGTGGTGTGGGCTGAGTTGATGCAGAAGACCTGGAGGGATAACATCAACCTGACCAAAAACACTGTGCCCAGACCAAGGGTTTGGGAACACAAGGTTTAAAAACAAGTTCACTGATTGTCATAGAAATATAATAATGATTAATAGTTATTAGCAGATCTTGGAGACATCAGGAGTAAAAGTTAGCCATTTTGCGGAAAGTATGATGCTGAGGGAGCTGAAGTAGAACTGTGCACAGAGCCCATTGTCATCTTCATCACCATTTGAAAAAAAAATACAGGTGTACAATTGTATAAAAACTTTTTTTTAAATATGGTTGAATTTCGCTTTCTACCTCCCTCTTTAAAGTAAATCTGTGCTTGTACGTGAGTTTGTGTTCTCAGGCAAAGTGCTTTTGGATGGAAATGGAGAAACAATTTTCTCTCTTTGAAGCAGCAGTAGTTATGGATCAATGTGATAGGGCCTGTGTGTGTGTGTGTGTGTGTATCTTCTTGTAAGAGTCCTGCAACTTTACCCACTGATCCAGCGCACACAGATGTAACCCCCCACATATACACACATACACACACACAACTGTCTGGTTTTATACAGAAGGTGAACCTTAGTCCTTCATACTCTGTGCAAAACTGTGACACACTTTACTGTTATGTTTTATTCAACATAACTGTAGAGAGAAAAGATAATGTAAGTCTCTGTGTGTGTGTGTGTGTGTGTCTGTTCCTGGTATTGCTGCACTTCTGTGGACATTTTTAAGGGGAAATACAGTTGTTGTGGAGATGCTTTGTCCTTGTAACACAGTGCTGGTCCCTATTGAGTGAGAGTACAGTATTTAGGGACCAACCTAGTTAAGTCTGTGTGTGGACAAAATCCTACTGGAAGCAGTCTGGGTGTTATTGAACCTGCTGGGGTTTTTTTTTCCATTTCACATCACATTTTCTAGTTGTAGTTTGCACTCGTCTCACTCTCCTTCCCATCACTCACTACATTCTATAAGACACCTCCCCTCATTTCCATGCACACAGGCCTTTTCTTGTTTGTACCAAATTAATTTTCTGTTTAATATCAAATTCTCCAGATCGATATAATTGAAATCACAAGCGCGCACACACACACACTGGGCACAGCTGGCTTGTCAGTGTGAAGAGGTAATTATTTGCTTGGCCAGTCTGAGCCTGTTCAGAGTCTCAAGGACAGACTCGCCTACAGCCACTGTACCAGTCAACACGCAGATTAGACAAGTGTGTATATGTGTGTATTTATATGGATGTGTGTTTGAACTTTGCTTTCTTTTGTGTGAATGCATGCAGAATGTATAGTGAGTGGATATTAGTGTATACCTCAGTGTCTTTGAGCCTATTCAGAACAGTGGCTCTACAGCATTGTCCCTGCAGGTCTTCACCAAAGAGAATCACCGAGCTTTCATCAAAGGGGGAGAGGGAGAGAGGATGGGGAAAAGGAAATTGAGGTTGGGAAAGAGATGGGAAAGAATAAAGGTGAGGGAGGGTGGAAATGGAAAGAGCGCTGACAGAACTGAGCACGATGAAGGGGAGAAAATGTACAGAAAGAGAGAAGGTAGTAGGAATTATAGAGCGGTAGAGATGCAGTGGAGGAAGGGGTTGGAAGAAGGCCAGCAGAAGATAAACATCAGTCATGAGAGATGAGTTGATCATCACACTTGGGCCAGACAGATAATGTTTTACTTTCTGGCCCCATAAAATATTTTTTACGACAGCTTTCCCCAGATGACTGCTACCTGTTTTTATTTGCCTCTGTATTTGTGTTTGCCTGTATGTGTGTGTGTTTGAATGTTTAAAAATGACAACATAAATGTAAATGGGATTTCTGGGTTAAATTTGCAGACTCTCTTGAGTGCCTGCATGCTCTGTGTGGTGTAAATGGGATTTCATGGTGTCATTTTAGCTGTGTGTGTGTGTGTGTGTGTGGGGGGGGGGGCTTCTGTACTGTTGAGCCATAAAGATATGCCAGAGAGTTTTGAGTTACAACCTTGGAAAACAACAGTCAGGAGACCAATAAGAGTCAGCAGCTCAAGGAGGCTCCTGCCAAGTGACCAGTGATTAGATCCAAGTAGAAGAGACCCCAGCTGAAAGACCCATCACTCCTCAGATTCATGTCCCCCCAGAGCCTCATCCTTACTGCCCTTTGTTAGCCGTTATAAAACAAATAATTTATTAGGAGTCTGGTTTTTGGATTTATGAATGTTACCTAGTGTTGATCACAAAAAAAGTTAAAATAATGGCTTCGGTTGGGGTGAAATAGATGGAGATGAGGTGTCAGGGGTGATCCGTGACAGAAGAATAGCAACAGATTTGAAAAGGAAGGTCCATAAGACACTAGTGAGACCTGCTATGATGTATGGTTAGAGACAGTGGCTGTTGTTGAGATTTTCACTGGAAGAGACCAGGATGGCAAACCAGGCAACCCTAATCCAAACATCTATTGTCAAATTTTAGGAAAAAAGTATGTACTGGACCTCAGTTTGTTGTTTTAGCTGATAGGAGTGGGACACAGTGTCCCTTGTGGAATGAGATTGACTGTTTTCCTTCTGTAACCTTTATTTGGCCTCACCGTCCTCCTGTAACATCTATCACCTGATTGGTGATTTTATTTGTTTTTTATCCAGAATTGTAGAAAAGAAAGAAACTAAAGATATAAAGTCACATGAACTCCGTTCTGTTGATTTCTCAGCTGCTGCACCGACAAGACAAGGAGCTGTTTACTGATAGCAGTTAAAGGACCATTACAGTACCCTTAGCACAAGGATATATTAGCACAGAGTAAAAACACTTAAGTCTTTAAATATTTAATTAAGTAGTTTTGTAAAAAAAAAAAAGAAGTTTGTAAGTGGCCCTGTGTAAATATTGCCAAATTGATCAATTAAACCAATGAAATTTTTGAAGTCACAACTCACCTAGCTGGATGTAATAAATATTTATTTTTAAAGTTGTTGTGGTGATCACAATGTGCAATTTGATGCTTTGATCCATAGTGAAAAAAGAAAAAAACCAGCCTGGATCCCTGTACCCCCCCACCCCCCATATTAACAGTGTAGTTTGCTTGCATGCCTCCTTACAGCTCATACTTGTGAGTGTATGTGTATTGACTTGGTAGTATTGATCAGATAGAGCAGCAGGGTGGTCTTATATTCAGCTGTCAGTTCATTCAGGAACCAAAGAGAAAACCCTATGTTTCTGGTAGCAGAGGGTTGAAAGTTGAGGGTAAATAATTCGTATCCATCTGCTAATTTGAGCTCATTTATTTATGGAATACCAGTCTGCAAACCTGGCTGTTGGTCGACAGAGCCAATTTACGAGTTACACAACTGCCATCTGTATGATTTATAAACTGACCCCAGCTGTTTGACATATTGATTTTTGAGTATGGCCCACTAAAGCATCCCTCCCTTTGTGTTGGGCATTCATCCCACAACATACTGTGTTCCCGCTGCACAGCTCTCTTTTATCCTATGGTCAGCCCAGGGTTACTGCAGAAGTTCTGCTGCTGGTCTGCTGGGTTCTCCAGGCATCTGGATGGGATTGCTCCCACAGGACTCACTCTCACTGATCATTATTGTCTATGAATAGCTGCTGCATTGCAGATGGAGGGAATAGAGAGAGGAGGACAGGTAGATAGGACACAAGAGTAGCATTGCAAAAGAACAGTGGTCTGTGGGAACGAGAGATGGAGCCGTGTGAGTGCGTGCGTGCGTGTCTGTGAAACTGTGGCAGGGACATGAGAAATTTCTTTTTCAAGGACACTGGCTGTGGTGATTTAAACAACAGATCTGCACATCCTCATCTTGCAGACAGGCTTTTAAATAAAGTAGGATTGTTGGTAAGAGAGAGAGAGTTTGAAAGGGAGAGGGAGAGAGATGGAGTGAGACGTGTAGAGAACGGTAAGAGTAGGCAGGGAACAGGCGGAGCAGAAATGAGGATGATAAAGATGAAGTGTCCTTTGCCTCATTAAATTTCAGAGTCTTTGAGGAACACCTAATAATTGCTGCACCCTCACAAACCTTAGTGTTCACTCACTTACACACATTGACACAGATACAGGGTTTTATTCTTTAGGGAGGAGGACATGGTATTGATTTAAAATTATTGTGCCGTGTGTACCTTACTTACTTTCTCACACTTCACCTATCCCTGACCCTGTTACTGTTTTAAACAGATAGTTCAGGCCTTTTGTTAAGTGTGAGGCCTGGGATATTGACAGACATTTAGTGATAACCACAGCTGAAACTTTGGCACGGTCTTCACTCAAAACATCCATCCAACCATCCATCTTCGCTTATCTGTTAATAGGTTGCGGGGGCAGCAGTCTCCATGACCGCCACCCAAATATCAGTGCACCGCACCAGCCCCTCTTGAACCTTCCTGTGGGTGGTGAGTCCATTGGGAATCGATGTTGCCCAAGAGGTGAACCCTGGGGTTCCACACCAATGAGACATTGCCTCTGGGCCAAAGCGCCATTCACTCAAAACATCATAATTTAAATACTTTAAAGTGATAATAGCAATATATTGTAGTACTCATTTAATAAATATATGCATATTTGAGTTAATTGCAGTTAATTGTTACAGTAGGAAGCCACATATATTGCAGTAGCTGCCAGTTTGATTCAACAGACCACCTACTGTAAACACCAATGTCAGAATAGCATCTGGAAAAAAAATAACAACAAAAATAACTCTGATGTTGTTTTTTTTTTTTAAATCTTCCCATCTATTAATGTCAGAATAGCATCTGGAAAAAAAACAACAAAAGTATCAATAACTCTGATGTTGTTGGTTTTTTTTTTTAATCTTCCCATCTATCGTCTGCTGCCTAATCCTGTTAATGTATGTGGAGTCCTGGCCAGTCCTGGACAGGTCAGACTCTATCAAAGAATCACATAAGAGACAAACAACTCAGGTTGCCTAACAACCAATGGGCTCTGCAGATCGATTCCAGGCTTGGTCGTTTATATGTTTCACCCTGGCAACCTGGCTGCTGGTTGGTAGATGGCTAAACTTAGAGTGCTTTGGGAGATCACCCTGACCATAAATGCACCATATACGACCATACCATGTACCTACGGTCAATCACAATGACCAATAAAACCTCATTTTCAGCCTAGACGTTTTTGGACTACTACCAAAAGAACATCCACACATATGCATAGTGTACAATTGTGGGTCTAACAAAACCAGAACCCTGTTCTTCACATTTTTTCAAAGCCCTTGTAATGACTTTTGTCAGTTGTGCACAGGCATCTATTGAATGAGGGCTGTTTCTGTGGCATGCTGAATGTGGGTGATTATACTCGTGGTCCAAGTATTATTTGGCCGAGCTGTGACATGATTCTTTTTTTTCTCAGTGGAAAATGTTAGTGGTCTGGTTTGTGCATGGAAAACCAAGGTTGAAACTCATGAGTAGACCCCCACCCCACCCCCGTTCTCTGTCCATATACTCCGCTGTGTTCCGTTCACTCCCTACAGTCGCGGTTACCCGCCGTGCGTTTGCCATCACTTTAATCGCTGCGCTGTAACGGCAGAGCGGCACCAGCTCTCCCCGCCATTTCCTTCCCCCGAGCCCTGGAATGTCGAGTAGCGGCTCGGGCTCTTCTTCAAAGAAGGAGTTCGACGTAAAGCAGATCCTCAGGATCAGATGGAGGTGGTTCGGTCACCCCGCGGTGCCTCCGCCTCACGCCCCGCCGTTAGGAGAATACTTTGCCGGAAGGAGAGCAGTGAGCAGCCCCGCTGAAGGAGCGTCGGTTACCGGGAGCAGCGGCTCGGTTTCAGCTGGCGTCACTCTCAGCTCTGGCGGTCACGGCGGTCTGGTAGCCAGCGGCAGCGCTGGCTCTAATCTGTGTCACGGAAGCCCCGGCAATAGAAAGTTTGCAGAACCGGCAGGGAGTCGCCTCAGTGCGGGAGGAGCGGCTGTAGGAGCGACGGGCAGCTCCTGTCCACGCTCCTTCAGCCAGCCGGAGTGCAGAAGCTCAGCCGCGGGGCTGTCCTGGGTATCACCGCCGCCTCACCGTCGCTCTCGTCCGTTGACAAGCATTCAACCTTCCGACGACACTCCAGTGCCTCCGCTGGAAGCTGATCCCTCTGACCGTGTCGGAGCAGAGGAGGAGGTGGCTGCGGGAGTGGCAGCGGCGGCCACTGAGGAGAACAACCATCCGGAAACTGACTCCAGCTCTTGCAGGTACGAAGGTGGATGTGAGGGACTTAGTTTAAGCTCACTTACTAAGTAGGAACGTGCAAACTAGGAAAATAAAAACAAAAAACACTCATTCACACATGAAATGACTGAGCAATATCTTTAGTTGAAAATTAATTTTGAAAAAAAAAGCTACTTGTAAACAAGATCACCGGTGCGCGAGTTGCCATTCCTGGTTGATCTTTCTGTATGGATTTTGCATGTTCTCCCCGTGTGCGTGCGGCTCCCACAGCCCAGAAACATGCTTGATGGGGAGTAGGTTGATTGACACTATGAATTGACCATAGGTATCAATGTTATGTGATGTCCACATTTACCATTAGCCGATTACAAACACAGTTGATTATCGACTGTTTTTTTTTTGTCAATTTAGAGCAAAAATTACTTATATTGACTGTTAAGTTCTCAATGCTGTGATTTTTTGGCTGTTTTTTAAAAAGATCAACTGCAAGCAATAATTTATACTTTATGTACGTACCAAAATAATGTGATTTATCATAATGTGTGTGTGTCAAAAATCTAAACCTTCTAATTATGTCCAGTCACACAAAAAATGAAATAAAAAATGTAACCTAAAATGATTAATTAATTTAGCAGCCAGTTACACACTCTTATTCAACTAATTGTTGACATTCTAATTGTAATTATATTTCTAACAATATAATATTATTTAAATTTCATTTCTATTCATAGCAAATCAAAGTGAAATGCTATTTCCAAGCTAGAGAACAGTCATACAGTATGCAGTAGCTGGAGGTTGACTCACTAGAGACAGACAGAAGGAGGGAGGAAATGATGGCTGTGTACCTTTGGGAATCCATGTAGTCTAATGAGTTCCACTCTCCCACCTCCTGACGAGCTCTGCCAACAACATTCTGTTATAACACCAACACAATTGTTACAAATGTGAATATATGATTTTCTTAAATTAATTAATCGACTGCAGGGAAGATCCCCACATGTAGTTGTATTGTGTTCTGTGCGTGACATTTATAATGTCTCACCATCCTCCCTGAAAGTATTTGATGCACTGCATTATTATGTCATGCACATGCAGTATGGAAGCTGTTGAGTTGGTGTGTGAATGTAGTAATGACAAGGATGTCGTACATCATTGCTTCCCATGCAGAATAAGGTTATAGTTTTATTGAAAATGATTATGTAGTGAAAAATAAATTTAGCATTTTAAATTCCATTTAAAATTATATAAACGGAACATCCATGCATCTATGATCATCCTGCAAATGTGGTGCATTTTAATGACCAAATCACTTGTTTACTTATCAAAGCATTGTTTTTCTTTCTCTTTTCATCCTTTTTGCAAAAACCACCACATTTCTTTCATCATAAAACAGTATTTTTTAAATTTCATGTATCTGAATGTCTTACATTCTTAAACATCAACTATAAAAATGATATAAATTCAGCTCTCAGGGTCTATTGTCATGCAGAGTTCATCATAAAGTTAATCAGAATCCATCACTATTAGCAGAGCGTGCACTATGCAGC
The DNA here is from genome assembly GCF_000523025.1 of Cynoglossus semilaevis. Classification (NCBI taxonomy): domain Eukaryota; kingdom Metazoa; phylum Chordata; class Actinopteri; order Pleuronectiformes; family Cynoglossidae; genus Cynoglossus; species Cynoglossus semilaevis. Next base: position 7,851,649 of record NC_024315.1, on the reverse strand, counting down.
CTCGTTAGCAATGGTGAAGACAGAACACTTGATAGCATGCGCCTGAACACATTCAGAGGTTATGCATTGTGCACGTTCATATACAGCATGAAGCCATGTCCTTGCACATGTTGTGGTTGCCATACCAACACGAAGATAAGTTTCTGCAGTACGTGTAGCTCCGTGCAGGCAAGTTTGGTGATTTATATGAGTATGACACTATTTATCCTCTCCCTGTGAGAGCAGCAAGAACATAGGTGGCAGAATCCCAAATGGCATCATGAGAAGGGACGCAGGCTGAATTCCAGAGTGGCTGAAGGCTCAGCCCATCTCATTCCCTTCCTCGGGTTCTTAATCAACCCATCCTCCTGGGATTTAATCCCAGTGTGCTTCCCATACCGACTCTCTATTAGATCACTGACATGATCCTCTCATGCATTTCAACTATTTGTGATTTCTGGTTGAGGCACTCAACACAGGGTGTTACATGATCATTATGTGATATAATGGTCGTGTTTGTGGTTGGTTGACAGCTGGGCGAAGGACGGTGTTTGGTGCAGTGGTTCAAAAATTGAGCTGTTATGTTTTTTTTCCTCCCAATCTTCTTTCCTTCCTTCCTTTTTTTCTTTTGTGTCTGTTCTTTTTTCTAAGGTGTGTCTGTCAGATTCAGTAAAAGACTTGAAATGTCTTAGTGCAATCAAACTAATCTCTTTTAGTTGTGTTAAAATTAACATTTCATGTGTTTGTTTTCCTGTGTCACCTTGTTGGTTGAAAATAGAAAATGAAAGAGGGAGAGAATGAAGCAGAGATAGAGGGGGAAAGAATGTAGGCGAAGATGGATGCTGAGACAATGAGGTGAGAGTCCTATGAACTGAGTGATAGATGAGATGAGATGAAGATCAAAAATGGAGGAAAGGAAAGAAGATAAATGTGGAGAAGCACAGAGAAGATGAGCACGTTGCACAAAAGGTGTAACTGGAGCCTTTAAAACCACTTATTATTGACAAGTCATTACTAATTTATATTTCAACCTAAAAATAACTCCAAATAGCATATTTCTAACTTCAACCCTCCAAATGTAATTTAATATTCCAGTTTTGTTTATGTAACTAGTTTTTTGCCTTTTGAGCACAATTAGCTTTTTCTCAACTACAAATTGATATTAAAAAGTCCCTCCTTTCCTTTGGCTCTATCTGTTGTCCATATTTATTTAAATATAATGAAAAAATCTAAAACAAGCAGACCACAATGTTCAGCCTAATAAAATTCAAAAGCAGGTTATTTTATTAACAAGTGACTGTGCACATTTCTTGGTAGACGTCATGGCAGGAGTCTGCAGAGTCGGTACAAGTTTGGATTTCATATTTTATTTTAGCTGGTAGAGCATTTTTAGGCCATTTTGGAATCAGTTAACCAAGTCTTTAAATAGAAATACAGCTAATGCCTCCAGTTGGCCAATATCACTGACAGATGGTAGAGTCCCAGTTACTCTCTGCTCTCTCAGAGTTGTTGTTCAGAAGGAAAAGAGAAATAGTAGTGCCAGGCCAAAAGAACACTAAAAGCACACCAGGTAAAACCTATTATCTCACGTGCTAATAGCAAAACACAGTAATATCGCTGTATTCTTTTGCTGTTTGACCAGTAGGGAAACCCCCTCAAGTGAAGGAGCAGTCCCTCTGTGGAAAAACAATAAGACACTTTAATCAAGTCCTACTAATTAATGTGCTGCCAATGGTTCATCTTATATAGTTTCACTGTAGCAGCAATCCAGGTTAGAGCATTGTGGGCCCATGGTTGGTTGAGCAAAAAAATACGTGCAATAAGAAATGTATTTGACTGTACAGATATTGATCAAAGCACTGATGCAGTTGTGTTTTATCACAAGTAAAACAAATTAGTATGGAGAATCAGGTCTGTAGGATGTTTTATACCAAAACATAAAGAACTATTTATTTTCCTTTGCTGAAGTGAAATAGTATTTGCTTCCAACCTTTATTTATATCGTTATTATTATGGTGTTTCACAGCCAGTTACATCCCTTCTGTCGTTAAATTAAAATGGAGGTAGCTCTCAGGTTCCCCTAAATGAAATGCTGGTCTGGGAGCCATGCTGGCTAATGATTTACAGGCTGTGTATGCAGTGTTTAACGGTGACGAACATACATGCACACACCTATTGTTTCCTCACATACTCACACCTCATCAGCTCTGAATAGATGAAGGATGAATTCAAAGCCATGGACCCGAACACTAAAACCACCATGTTCTATCAGCGGAGCTCCCACAGCCGTTTAACTGGCAGCTCATCTTTTAAGTGAGCTAAATTTATCAGGCCATTTACTTCTAGTAATTGAACCATTAATGTGCTTCTGGTGACATACTGTATTGAAAAGGCGATCAAAAAGAACAAGTACATGTGTGACAGTGTTCCACAGAAATAAGGATACAAAGCAGCTTGTGCAGCTTCCTGGACATCTGTTACTTTGTCCTTAATAGAAATCAGCATTTTTTTAACTTGCACTCACAGCTTCCTTTGCCTGTCTGTCTGTGTCTATGTCTCATTGTTTCCAGAACGTCAAACAGCAGTGCCACGCTGTCCTCGTGCATGTCTATGGAACCCTGTGCATGTCCAGAGGAGTCTCTCTTCACCGCCATGTCCCACGCTGACGTGACCTTCCGCAAGATGGAGGGCTACCTGAGGAACCGGCAGCTGTGTGATGTCATACTGGTAGCTGGAGACAGGCGGATACCTGCACACAGGTAAGGACGAACATGGATTAACTCTGATACTGCTAAAAAGGCAAAAGGCACTTAGGTTAGATGTAGTATTTAACAGGTTTCAGGTAAGTTTTCCAACGTATTCCAGTCGGTTTTTTTTTGTTTTGTTTTTTTTTTAGTCTCTCCCTTTTTGGACCCTAGTCTGTTTCATTATCGTGAGGGCATTTAGATTATGTTGCCAAAGTGTTTTAGTCCCTTGTAAGACTTCCAATATATTTCATTTTATATTAGAATTTATTAGACATATTGCTTTCAGATGTCTCTTTAACCCTGGTGCACATTTTCAGTCTCAAAGTCCTTTTTTGTAGATGGGGTTTTGTCTAGATATGTATACATATATGTTGCTGTCTATTTTTAAACTTAAAATTTTGAATTTTTTTTCTCTCAGATCTTTTATGTCTGCTGTTTTCTTCAAGTTTTCTTCTCTTTGAACTCAATTCATTCCCAGTTTTGAATATTAAAAATAATGTTATAATGGGTTGTTTGGAACTTAAGCACTTCACTTAGAACATAAACCCAAGGTTGAACTTATTTTAGAGTAAACAATATTTATTTTTTATAATTGTAAAAGGCTTCTCCATCAGGCCATGTCTCATTCAGAATTACTCCAGAACATTTCCTTGAGCATACATTTGTTGATTTGTCGGTACACGTGTATTTGTATGCGTTCACGAATCGCTATGAAGCCGTCACATCTATACACACTACACACGGTCCAGTATCTGTTGTTTGAACAACTGTAAATTCAGGAAGGATTCCTTTAACCTTTGTAAGTTTTCTGTGTCACACATTATAAATCCAGCCCGACTGCCCATACAGATACATTTTCCTGTCAACCACCCACCAGGCTCCACGTTGCACTGCTTGGTTCCTGCTGTTCTCTGAGCATGTGGTCACTGGTGCAGCATCAGACTCCAACCGCAGCTAGATGAGACAAAAGAGCAGTCCTTCACCAGGCAGTAGAGTTATTTTCTCTCACTGACTTTCTCTCTGCCTCATTTAGTTTAGTCCTTCAGGCGCAGATGGTGACAAACAAAGACTCCGCTGTACGAGAATCCTAATGGTGAATGTGAAGAGTGTGTCGGCATCTGCATCTGTGTGCTGGCTCTGTGTGTGTGTGTGCGCCAGTAGAAGGGCAGGAGTAAGACATCTTTGTCTTAGAGTGTTTCATTTGCCATTGATTTATAGTATGTGGAGGATTAAAGTGCATTCAAAAATGACCCACTGATTCTTCCCAATCTATGACCTTAACAAAAGGTGTCTTGTATTGTACATAGCTATATTTAGTTCTTGTTGTGTGTTGTGTTGTTGCATTGTCAAAAATGATTTACCATCAGTAACTTAAGTCCATAATGTTTTTTTTTGTTTATTTAAATATAGTTTAATTTTTTGGGGTAGTGGTGGCTTAGTGGTTAAGGAAGCGGACTTGGGTCTGGAAGGCTTCAGGTTAGAGTCCACCAGCTGCCAAGTTACCACTGAGGTGCTCTGAGCATGACAGCGTCCCCACACACTGCTCCCGTTAAAGCTGCCCACTGTTCACTTTGGTGATGGGTTAAAAGCAGAGGTCACATTTCGTTTTGTCCCAATTTTTCCTGACCATACTTGTCTAGGACATGTTATACTTGAGGAAGTATAAAATGTCTCTGTCACTATGTGATACAATGGTAAGTCCCAAGCCGAGCAAAGGCAAATGCTAAGATGCAATAAAAAGAGTCTTACGAAGCTTTAAACAGACCAATAAATTTAGAGCAAAATTATTTCAACAAATTATAGATAACTTATAGATCACACAAACATTTGGCAGCAATTGCATAATAAATGTTTTCCTCTGGCTGTAATTACATTCTCAGTTTATTCTTTGGTTGTAGTTCACTCACACAGAGGTCCCTAACCTTTTTAGAGCCACAAGTTAGCTTCATGTAAGACAATATTTTCAAGAAGCAGCCGAATCAAATGTCGCTGTAAATCTGCACCTTAAGTAGAGCTGCTGGATAGTGTTCTAATGCAGCTTCTTTCTTTGGAAGTTTCATCTGCTGTTTCCCAGAGCTTTTTTAAGAATCTCTCAGAAAACGATGAATATTTACTTTCTATCAAGAGACATATATAAGGGCAAGGACAGTTATAATTGAGAGAGATAGTATGACATTTTCCCAAAGAAAAAATCTTTCTCACATATATTAACAAAGTTATTTATTTTTTCTGTGTAGGCCAGTAAAGATTGGTGGCCAAGTACAGTTAGAGTTGTAATTAGGCACCGCAACATTAAACTCTGCTGCAATGCCTTCATGTCAATGACACTGTGGAGGTTTTCATGTTGTTCATGTGTTAGATGTTAGGATGATTCTGTCTTCATCAAACAAAGAGATTGTTGTTGTTGTTGTCCTTATTCTGGCAACAGTATATGCTGTGAATTACAAGTTCTCTCTTATAGTTATAGTGTGTACAGTCAGCTATTAGTCAAAGTTTTTCCAAAACTCCCCCAGTTGTTTTTTCCTCTCTCTGTTTTTCCATTACATTATATCTGTACCACGCAGAACATCCACACTCAGATAATGTTCAGTTTGCAGCGCTTGCCCTCTTTTCCTGAGTCTTTGGCTTCTGTTTCCTGCTCTCATCACCCCAACATTCTGTCTGCTCTCTGCGTTTTCCATTTCAATGCAACACACCGGCTGCCATGTTCCTGTCTTCACCGCGCTGCATTTGTATTTGTGTGTAAATAACACACCACTGTATGCTGTTGTGCTTTTTGACTCACCCACAGAAACACAGCTGTTCATTATTCATGTGTACAACATGCAAACACACAGTCTATCAGTGCTTCAGGCTATCTGTCAGAATCTCACCCAGTAATGAGATCATCTACATGCACATCTTCATTCAATAAGGTTACACATACACAAACACATGTTGGCTTTTTAGTCAACAAATGGCATTCGGGGAAAAATAACCCATACGTTCAAAAAAAAGGATCCGTACAGATTCTCACATGGTCCTTCATTAAGAATAAAATGCATCAACCATAGAAAAACAAGACCAAAAATTGTACATTTTTCATAAATTGATGTGTGTGTCTGTTGTGATGACAGGAAAGCCTCATAGATGGAATCACATAAATGACCTGATGACAACACACTGCTGTCCTTTGCATTGGCCTTCATCTCACACAGGCCCAGACGACTACCTTCTAGATTCCTTCATTGACCCAACATCAATCACATTCTTTTCCCGTTTCTTTGAGCGTCACCACTGTGACCCACTCATGCAAATTGAATGATCTCCTGCTGGACTGGATGCTCTGACATTTCATCTTTTATGGATGTCAACGCTTACTTTTGCTGAGGCTCTGTCTTAATACAGTTTATGTTGAACTTTGTGCGGAATTATGTTACAAAAGATGTTATATTTGAAGACGGCAAGCAAAGCCATAAGTAAATGACCAAAAATGTCCACATTGGAAAAGGGGATTTCTCTTCAAGACGAGACAGTGACCTATAGACTCCATAAGTAGATTAACAGCAGTAAATGGTCCTCTCAGTTATTATGGATGGAAGACTGGAAGACTATTTTATTGATCCATATTCGTGCCCTTCACCTGAATTTTCTTTTTTATTCCTCCCATTCTTTTCCAGGTGTTCCAAGGTTCCAGGTGTTTCTGAGTGAATATCTTACATGTAGTACTGCATGTGAGGGCAGTACTACAACTGAAAGGTTCAGTAATAATAATAATAATAATAATAAGCAAAGCTAGGATTTTATAATAGTCTATATACAGTACATACACATACACACATCATGTGTTTACCAAGAAATACAATGTCAAGATACAATGAGAAGCAATTGAGAATAGATAGATATTATTCTATAGTTTCTTTTCCTCTTTAGGTTACGGTACACCGTAGAGAGTTTGTCAGTCTTTCACAGGAACATATAGAGAAAAAAGATTTAATACTATGGAGTGTCCAGTTGGACTGTGCCTTTTGTGCCAGTGGAGCTGTAGTTCAACACTGACTGTACAATTTTACAACATCATCCCCCTAAAAGTGTGTCAAATAGGTAAAATAAGATCCTTATGGCTACAAGTCTTTGTTGTGTGAAGATGTCTTCTCTTTTCAATTGCTTATTCAGATAATAACGACATTCTCGTTTTTTTTTTCTCGTAACTATTTACTTTTAACAAGACGGCTGTGGGGTACTTTTAAGCCCGCAACACATTTGTCACGATGCAGTTATTATTTCTAAATCTGCATCATGCAGACTTTAATGTTTGTTAAATATAGGGAAAATCAGAGGAACAGGATGATGTTTGAAGAATACGGTTCTGTGCTCTGTTAGGCTGTGTTATCAGCCGGCTGTCTTCCCTATGTCTGCTGTCTGTTAAATCTGAGTTGTCCTGTCAGCAAGGTCAGAGAACCCTTATCTTCCATTAATGCTGTCTGCTCTCTCTGACTAATGCCCGTCGCTCTCTCCCCTCACAGACTGGTCCTCTCATCTGTGTCAGACTACTTTGCAGCCATGTTCACCAATGATGTACGAGAGGCCAAGCAGGATGAGGTGAAGATGGAAGGAGTAGACCCTGATGCATTGTGGGTCCTTGTGCAATATGCATACACAGGTACACACATTGGTATTTGCAATTCTGTCATCCACGTCTTTTTTGAAACTCAGAGATTTAGAAATAGGCACCTGGGCTCCTCGGGTTCCTTGAAGATGTTTTACTTCTGATCTTCGAACCTTAGATTTAGATGAAAAAAAAATGTTAAACTTCAGTCTTCAAAAGAATCCAGAAGCTTCTTCTGTTCAAAAGACTTGGATCATATATTGCTGAAACTTCTTCAAGAAACTCAAGCAGTTCAATAGCACACATCTGAAAAAGAAAGGGTGTCCTTGTATTATCACAGTAACACATACTGAAATACCAGACCTGGACACGTAGACATTTCTCAGTATGCAGATTTCAATTCCTGTGTTGTGTTGAGTTCAACTAAACAGGCTCTGAGAAACTAAATTGTAAGTGAATTGAAAATAAAACGTCATTATATTTTATGACAAATATGTGCCGTGGCTCAGGAAATGTTGGGAAACACTGCTCCTGACCATGTCATTCTTCGGCCAGTGTAATTAAACCCTGTGTTTCTTTTTTTTTTGTCATCTCCGTCCTGCTCTCTATCTCTATCTCACTCTGGTCTAGGACGTCTGGAGTTGAGGGAGGACACCATTGAATCGCTGCTGTCAGCCTCCTGTCTGCTGCAGTTGTCGTCTGTGGTGCAAGCCTGCTGCTCTTTCCTCATGAAGCAGCTCCACCCCTCCAACTGTCTAGGAATCAGATCCTACGCTGACGCTCAGGGATGTCATGACCTGCAGAGGGCAGCTCACACCTACACCATGGTGGGTACATCTCCTTCTCTCTTACACGTGACCTAATGATTTAGATTAAAGACACTGTCGGGATTTCCCACTTGATTTGTCTCATTGACTTTGCTTAGCTGCTGCCTTATTCTAAACATACCACTGAAAGTCACTGCTGCCAATGGCTGTTTTTAGTAAAGGGTTGCTATGGTGACAGTAAAATAGCTTGTTCTTCTACTTGATCATTTTTTCCTGTTTCTCTTCTTTATTTTTCCTTGTGCAGTTTTCATTTAGCTTATTTGATATGTTTAGCTTTGTCAGTGCTAGGGTTGTTTTATTTCAACTTAATGGGTTAAAAAAAATCTATAAATAAAATCTGCATTTGGCTGTCAGTGCCCCATAAAACCCAACTTTTTTCAATTTTAATAAATAAAAAAATTGTATAAGTTTAGAAATGACTGAAACAGTAGCGAGAGGTAAAGAAATTCAAATTATGTCTTAGATTTAAACACTCTCCTTTTTATTTGCAGCTTTTCCCACAGATCAACATTCTTTCTAAACTGTGCCCAGCTCTTGATCCACATCCACCTAATAGCTCTTCTTCTTTTTTTCATTGTCTTGGACAGTCTCTTTCTCTGTGGAACTATAGTTCTAAAAGAATCTCTTCCCAAGTGTTGCAATGACTTCATCCACTGTTCTCTGTCTTTTCCCCAGGATCACTTTTTAGAAGTCGTGGGAGGCCAGGAGTTCTTACTGCTCCCGGTGGAGGAGATGGAGAGGCTGCTCACTTCTGAAGACATTAACGTGCCAGACGAGGAAACGGTGGTGACGTCTTTACTCACGTGGGTTCGTCACGACACCGTAACTCGGCAGCGCCACCTACCTCTGCTTCTGGCGCATGTCAGACTGCCACTGCTACAGCCACAGGTTACAGCTGTTCACACTTAAACCACACTTAAACCCAAATTGTCACTTACAAAAAGCGGTATTACTTTCAGCAAGTCAAGTTCAATACAATGTGATTTTTGCCATTTTATTGAACCACTCGTGTGTGTATGTTAGTGTAAGGTGGTACGATTTATGCCAGCATAGTCAGGCAGCTGTCTGCCTGTTTTTGTTTTCCCTTTTTAGGCAAATTCTCTAGGTATTTGGGGATGTTTATATTTACTAGTGGAAAATAGACCCCCTAGGGGGCAGTAGTGTTACTCAAAGGATGCTATCTTAACAAAATCAAAGGTTGGAGGGAAGTTATAAATCTTTAAATAAATCCTATTTCTGCTTTCTGATGGGATTTTAATATATTTTAAAACTTACTAAATTCTAAGACTATTTACAATCCAGACAGAATAACCTAGGCTTGTCACTTTAATGTATTTTTATTTCAAAATTTCCATCTAGACATATTTTTAAAGTCCAAGTTTTCCTGATACTGTCAAGAAACATTTTAGTACTAAAATAATCAGAGTTGTTTTGATAGTCAGCCAGACTGAGGAAGTCTGTCTGAGCCCGAAAAAAAACTGTCTACTGCTGGATCTTTGTCAAAGCTGCTTCACTGTTTGTGTCTTTTGGAAGTGAAGTACAAGGCAAGACTTTATGTCAGTTTTTTTTTCTCACAGTGATCTACTGGATGTTTTCTGTTGACACGTTTGTCTCCTCTTTCCTTCTTCTCTGCCTTTTTCTGGCTCCAATCTGTCTCTCACCCCGTCTGGGTATGCTCTTTAGGCAATTAAGGGAGTTGCAGTCATTACGCCAACTGTAGATCACAGCCATTACTCTGTCAGGTGTGTTTGTGTGTGTGTATCTGAGAGTGTATGAGCACCTTTCTACACACTCTTCTTCATCCAATCTCTCTTTTTACTTCAAAACTGCAGTATAGTCCCCTGACTGTTAATGTGAGACAGAGATGTTCATATGCTGGGCTGCATCTCAGTTACTGCCTCAGACAAGGAGTTCTGACACACACACATGCACATTTTAAATCATAACGTGGATAAATGTGTAATCTAGAGTTGTCTTATCCTCCAAAATCAGTTATTTTCCTCACTAACTATAAAGGAAGTGCATAAAATGTCTTTAACATTTTTTGGCTTGGGAGCTACCATTCAAATGATTATGCTAAAATGATCTCCCTACATAAAAAACATTAACTATACATTTACTCATAAAGACCTTTTATACTTAAAAATACAATTTTTTTATTTTTTTATTTTTATTTGAATCAATCTACCATTTGTGTACAATTTCAATATTTCTATCTGCCCTGGTCAGCTGAAATCGTCTGTAACATGTGGCTGAGGAGACATTTGGCAGTGAAGCAGTGTAATGACAACAAAAGAGCCAGAACGGGGCTGAGTGTGGATCCAACTCTCTGTGGTGCATTGCCACAAGCAACACTGTGCCTGACTGACACATGAATGAACATTGGGGAACCTCAAGAGCCACGAAAACCCACTAAATCAACTTCTACAGCTCACATAAACAGAAATCAATATTCATCAACTGAATAGTTAGCTCTCTATTTAGGTCACTGTGTGATTGCTCATCAGATGGATGCCAAATTATCAGATTTATTCCAAAACTCGCCATCATCACGACATCACATGCCGTAGATAGATTTTAATGTGTTCGGTGCACGAGACTGTGTACAAGATAGAAACACAGAGTACATGCCACAGTACATACTTGTCCTGGACAGACAGAGGGAGCTGTGGATGTCTAAAAAACCCAGAGGCTTGTGTCAGTGGTCACTGAAAAGTTTTCCATAAATATGCAGTTTGTCAACAGAGAGAACTGTTCCCTCGGTGAGAATGTTCTTTCCTCTCGGGCCGCAGTATTTTGTCAGTGTTACTATTCCAGTAGCCTCGAGCCTCGGCCCCACAGATGTTCCCCATGATGTACTAGTTGTGCAGTTTAAATGTTGTGAATATGGTGTTAAGGTGGTGTACACAGGGGAATCAACTTCCTTAACTGTGTCAAAGGAATTGGAAATGATGGAAAGTAGTGAGTGCATGGAAAAAATCTCATAGAAGAAGAACACAAGTAGAATAAAAAGGGTGTAAGTGTTGCAGTTTTAAAAAAAATCCTTTAGTGTGTTATTTGTCTATTTTTCTGCTTCCTTCTCATTTCGCTGGATCTCAGTTGTCTGTTGTTGAAAAGTGTATATATAGTAAATGTATTCATCGCTTAAGTCTTTTTTTTTCTGCACAACTGTATATAAAAATAATCCATCAGACCCCACGAGCAGATGGCTTTAAATAAAAAAAAAAATCCAGGAAAAACAGGCAGGGGCGTAATGTGACTTAAGTGAGCTGCCATCTGCCTTAGCAGGTTTAGAGGAAGAAAAAGAAGAATGTGGGAATCAATACAGGTAAATTAGAGAAGGAGAACGGAGGGGGAGTTGGAGACAACAAAAAGGACACGTAGCAGATGCAGCTGAGCTACAATTGTTGTAGACAGTGTTTTTAATTATGATAACTAGGTAATGCAACGTAATTCTTGTGTTGTTCTCTGTTGAGATAATCATGTTGTGTTATTCATCTGATTATTCTGGGAGATTACTTTAGATATATCACTATAACAGTTGTGTGTATAATGTGCTCATTATGTTACCTGTTTCACAGCCAGGACTGAGCCCGTACGGAGTTGTCTAAGCTGTAGCCTCTGAGGACCATGAATGTGTAATTGTGTCATATTTTCCACTCATGGTGAGATACTCAGTATTCATCAACACCCTCAACAATATGGAAGGAAAAATGAGGACACGTGCAGTCTTCAGGCCTGAGTCTATGGCTACTGTGGATTTAAAAAGATCTAGATGTAAACGAGAGTATAATATGCAATATCCGATGTAGTATAATGGTGTGAAAGTATGTATTTGCGTGTGTGTGAGTGTGCGTGTGCACATTCCTTTAAGGGTAGAATATTTTAAGATATACAGGGCAGGTGCTTGTAAAGCTGTGTCTTGTAAAGGAAATAAAAGTGAAGCCAGTCTGGACTTTATGTCCTTTTAGAATGAGTGTTGGTTACAAGGCTGGTCTCCTGTGTGAAGTGTGAGATAAAACAGAAGAGGTGTCATTATTTGTCTACTCTGAAGGAAGAAATTTAGAGCCTCACACAATTCAGTCTCCTTCTCTAGTCTGCATTTAATCTCCGCCGGTAAAAAGGGAATCAAGCAGACACCAACACGATCTCTATGCCTTAATCACAGCAATATAAAAATAAAAGGATAATCTGTGCAACCACATTTGCCCCTCTCATTGTACACTAGGCAAATATAGAGTTCAGCCTGGCGTGTAAGCTGCTTATCCATTTAACGCGCTTACTTTACGCTCTGCAAATCAGACTGGGAAAATTGATTTTACATTACGTGGCCGAGTTATAGTATTGGGGCCCAATTTTTCTCCTTCTGTGGTAATAGGGATTATATGAAACAGCTCAGAGAAAATAAGACCCCAAGAAAAAAGCTTAACATTTTGTTTCATCTATCCTTTGTTTTTGTTTTTTAAAAATGACTGCCCCTCCACTGAAGCCATTTCTGAATGTTTTCCCAGATGCAGATATGCAAATAGGGTTTAAACTAAAAAATATTACCATAAATTCTGGCTTCTCTGGAAGCTCGGCTGCTTCACATCTAACATAGATGACTGATTTACATTCAGCCCACAAACAGGCAAACACAAACTGGCTTTCAAATGGATGTAAGTTATAAAGCATCTGATGGCTTTTACTGACTGAGAATGCATCTTATTTTCCTCTTGTCTGTGGAGGACGTGGACTGAATGAGTAAGAAGTCCAACTCCCCCGTTTGCACGGACCTTTGCACAAGTCCTAACAGTGTAAAGAGGCTAGAAGAAGGTTTAAATTCAAGTCAGGAGGTTGTGATTTAAGTTTAGTACATAGGCTAAAGATTTGCATTTAAAATTGTTTGTTGTTGTTAGTGAATAGGGAATATGTATGTACAGTATATGTATATATGTGTGACTATAATGGACCACGGAGTGATTGTTGTTTCTACTCTTTGTCTTTCTGTGTGTGTTAGTGTTTGTACAACATTAGTGGCTGTTAGTCTAAGCTAATCTCTCAGTCAATGAACAAACACATTTCTATCTTTCGACTTTCAGACGACACGTCACACACAGTGGTTTGTCACAAGTCTTCTTCATGTGTTTGTTTGTAGTTCCTAGCAGACCTGGAGTCCAACCCTCTGCTGCGGGACAGTGTGGAGTGTCAGCGCCTTCTGATGGAGGGAATGAAGTATCATCTCCTCCCCCAGCATAGGCCCCTGCTACAGAGTCCTCGCACTCGTCCTCGTAAGGCTACCGTGGGCGCTATGTTCGCTGTGGGTGGCATGGACGCCACGAAAGGTCTGAATGCATTCTAATCCAGATCATGTGTGATTTTTACCACAACGAGCACATAGTTTTATCAGCATTTCCTAATTCTAAGCAACATGACCTGTGATTTACTCTTGTGGTCCACAGGTGCTACCAGCATCGAGCAGTACTGTCTGCGCCAAGACACGTGGAAGCAGGTCGCCACCATGAGCGGGCGGAGGCTACAGTTTGGTGTTGCGGTTCTTGACGGACGGCTCTATGTGGTGGGGGGACGAGACGGACTGAAGACCCTGAACACTGTGGAGTGTTACAACCCCCAGAGTAAAACCTGGAGTGTCATGCCTCCCATGTCCACACACAGACATGGCCTTGGTAAGCAGCTGGTTGGAACGCACATGTAGAACATTCAGGTTTTACATCAGGCGATAATTAATTCAAATTATGTTAATCACTTACATTGACTGTAAGTGATTGATTCTACATCAAATACTATAAATATTCTGGGGTAGTTTTACAGAGGTACTGCACCTGACACATTAATATATCAGGTTTCAAATGAAAACATTTATATATTGACTTTTACGTTTGTTCAGGCCAAGCTCAAACATGGGGGGGTTAGAAGCTGAGTGTATAAATAAGTTCAACTCTTAATATTCTGCCTAAAGATTTCTCTCCATGTCCTAAATATCTGTGTACTCTAGGTGTGTATGTTCAGTGCCTGCATGTTTATTGGCTTATCTATTTACTATCCCTACTGTATGTGCACGACCTTTAAATCTTTTTTTATTTGACCTTTAAATCTTTTTTTAAAAAAATGCCCTATAGGAGCACTGCAGTGTTAAGTGTTCTGGCACTAATTAGTTCAACTATGGAGAATATATCTGCACTCACATGGATATAGTGTTTTGCAACATGTGTCAAATCCAGCGAAATAAATTTAACTTCTTCGTCTCATGACCACATGCAACTCCACTTTTCAACCCTGTTTTTATGTCTGCTTCAAATTTACGTGGAGGGGTGTGGGAACCAAAACATCTGCCAATACAGATGTTCAGCCAAATAATGAAGTCTCTTGAGTCTGGTTTGTGGCTGAATTCAGTAAAATCATACACCCGTCGTCACCTTACATGCATTCAAGCTGATGTGGTTTCAGTTGCTCCAGCATGAAGTTCTCACGCCCACATGATTGTGTTGTGCAGGTGTAGCCGTCCTGGAGGGACCCATGTACTCGGTTGGAGGACATGACGGCTGGAGCTACCTCAGCACAGTGGAACGGTAACGAGAGATTTCAGAGCAATAAAAGATGACACGGCAAAATACTGCATGAAAAGGAGCAACATCTGTTTTCATTAATGTAGGGATTAGGATAAGGAAATACATGGGAATGAATGATAGTTACACCTCTTATTGGATTGATCGGAAAATAACAAAACAATGTCAAGTTCTGAACTTGAGATCAGAAGAAGAAAATTATGAATTCACTCACACACAGTTCTTTCACACATTTCTTCCAGGTGGGACCCTCAAGCTCGACAGTGGAGCTTTGTAGCCAGTATGGCCACACCCAGAAGCACTGTGGGCGTAGCTGTGCTTAATGGCAAGTAAGTGAGCACATAAATCTAACACTGACTTTTGACCTTAGCACTCTTTGGTGTTGTAGCTGCATGAATGCAAGCTCAACAATAATCATTTGTACCTAACGGGGGCACTGCAGGACATTTTTGGGGAGCTATTTGTCAAACTACATTGTCCTGTAACTGTACTCATTCACTCTAGAATGTTAATGTTAGTGGCAAGCAACTTTGGACGTAGTGACACAGTGTAAAAAGTGGCCCCGATGCAGAACATTTATTGGGGGTGGGGGGCTCCACAAGTTATGCAAAAAAATCTCATTTATTATAAAACATATCAGAAAAGTACCATATTTATCACCAGAGTCCACACTGCTGAGTGGTTTATTGTCACATTCATATTCCAATATGCAGTTTTACAGCATCTAGTCAGGGCGTAAATTTTCTCCTTGACAGATGGCATCATCCAGTACAAGGTAGACAGACTCTCTGTCAGCCTGACCTTTGCGCTTGAAAACATGACCATTTCTCAAAATGACAATAACGTGACTCTTCAGAAAGGCCATGTGTATGTCATCTGCAGTTGTTAATTAATCTGTAGCCCATGGTTGTATGTGTACAGAATGTGGACACACATTTTCACAGCACGTGTGTGTGTGCATTTCTCCGGGTTCTTTGATTGATAGAGCTCGTTACTTGCTTGACTGCCTCTGATGTATTGCTTTTTTTTTTCACCTTCTTAGCTCCATTGTAATGGATGAGCGCACACACTCACACCTCGTGTCACTCAATAACAACAGGTTTCTACCAGTAGACGTGTGTTTGTGTGTCCACACGGAGTGCAACATCTTTTATCTTCTGTTCTCAGGTTGTATGCAGTAGGTGGTAGAGATGGTTCATCATGCCTGCGTTCAGTGGAGTGTTTCGACCCCCACACTAACAGGTCAGCGACCAGGGGTTTGTTTTATTTACCTGCAGATTTCAATCATTATGCTCTGGCAAAAAAACATCTGTGAAACGTTCTTGATCGTCACCACCTCCATTTACAGATGGACTGGTTGTGCTCCTATGGCTAAACGTCGCGGGGGTGTTGGTGTGGCCACGTGGCATGGCTTCTTGTACGCCATCGGAGGGCACGACGCCCCGGCCTCCCCCCCAGCCTCCAGCCTCTCATCTCGGTTAAGTGACTGTGTGGAAAGGTGAGTCTGATTTTATTAACTTTACAAAAGTACAATGGTTTCATAGTGTAGCGGTTATAATGTCTGCCTTACATGCAGAAGAACCTGTGTTCAAGCCCCAGTAGAACCATATTCCTAGTACTCCATTATAATATAAGTGGCTTTGGGAAAAGTCTCTTCTAAATGCATGATGTAAATGTGGGAAAAGTCTCTTCTAAATGCATGATATAAATAATAAATAAATAACTGCTGAAAACATGATGGCTGATTTGTAAAGCAGTTCTAGGGCACGTATAGTATTAAACTTACAGCTTCTTTAAAGTGTTAACTGGTCAAAAACAATCAGTATATGCTGAGACTGAAAGATTGGTATATCATATCAGTTGGTCTGTCAAAATCCTAATTTTTATTTTATAAAAAGTAAGAAATAGTTCTGTCATTTAACAGTTTTTTGTGGAGACAAATGTTGCAACCTTGTGTTCTTAATATTAATCAGAAACAAGGTAGATTGTCACAACATCTACCTCCAGATGTCAAACAGGATTAAAAGGCACTAGATATAAAGAAAATGACAACATTGTGCCAAACCTCATGGTGTTTAATTTTATAGTGTGAACCTAACTCAGTGTGTGCTTGTGTGTACAGGTACGACCCTCAGACAGACGTGTGGACGGCAGTCGCTCCCATGAGCATCAGCAGGGATGCAGTCGGTGTGTGTCTCCTAGGCGACCGTCTCTACGCAGTGGGCGGTTACGATGGTCAGGTTTACCTCAACACTGTAGAAGCTTATGATCCTCTGACCAACGAGTGGACACAGGTAAGACACACACTGATGTGCTGTAATACAGGGGTTCCCAAAGTGCCAAGTGTGTAACTGTGGTGTAGCATTTGTCCTCTGAAGATCCGACCAAAGTCACAGGAAATCTTTCCATTTTTAGAAAAACAGACCCTGCCGAGAACAAGAGGCTCTATGTAGTTACAGAACACAGTCAACCCTTTTATTTTAGGATATGAGGGAGAACTGAGGCATCAGAAAGAAAACAACATTCAGCTACTAACAAAACCTCAGAGCAAAACCAAAAAAAATAGTAGATAAAACTCAAGCCAGATGATAAAATTGTTTTATCAATTCATCTCTGTAAATTGTTGATTGTAGCGAGGAAACATTAGTCCCAACATTGACTCCCTCCAAACCCCATCAGGTTTCACTGAAAACACAAAAAAAACCTTGAAATATTCCATGCAACTCACTACAAAAAAAGTAGTCAAAGTCAGGAGGGACAACATACTGCATTGCATGTAACTCTGCTTTTGCTTCAGATTTAGCAGAGATGTAGTTGTCGGTCTGAACCACATGTTAGCTCACTCGCCTAGAATTCAAATTGATATTTTTATCAATAGTAATTGATAAAAATAAATACTGATAAAAATATTTTTTTTCGAATTTTTATTCTTTTAAGATTATGATAAAAACACCACACATAACCCTAAATTCTTTCACTTTTCATGTCAAAAATTTGTGATGTCAAAATAGGGTCACAAGACAAAAATGTAGCTTCTAACAGCTAGCCTCTGGGCCGCGTTACCTCGACTAGGTGGAGTCAGTGCCTACCGTGCTGGTGAAGTTGGAAACACTTTAGTGAATAAATAATTCACCTCCCTTCTTGTGCAAGGACAAGGACAGTAGTCCAAATTTAACAGCCCAGTTGAGCGTTAACAGTAGCTCAGCTTTATTGTGCATGTAAAAGAAGTGACTGTGAGCATTAAATGTGTCCTTTGGTTACTGTTAAACTCTGAAATAACAAGTGTGTCGTTTGTTTTACTTATAAGCAGCATCACTTCCTTTGTTTATTTTGCTTCCTTTTCTCTTGAGCCTGAATTGGTCAATCTGCTCTAAATTAAATGTCAGACCACAACTAAATCTAAGTGAGAGCAGCAAACAGGAAATAGAATAAACCTAGAGAAGTGCAATGATGGTGTCTTACAAATCTCAGTCACACATTAGTCACAGACCTTGAAAAACTATTGGATTTTTTAGGTGACATTTGTTCCCACTCTTTGATTGGTCCTGTTGCTCCTCTTTATATTTGCAACAGTTATACAGTAATACTCTACCTTGTGTTATCCATGTTTCAGTGATGAGTTCAAAATTCATATTGTAAAATGTCAAAGAGGATATTCTGTACAACAGTGATCATCAACTGGTGGCCCGTGGGTCAGTCTGACACAGGAAAGATCCAATAGGGCCCGTGATTGGATTCCAAAGTTGTGTGGATTAAAAGAGAAAATATCTGTTTTTATTTGAATGTCCAGTCCGCCTTGTGTCTGTCCAGAAAAACTCGAAGATTAATTTAATTGGTGAAAAAATATAGTGCTAACACTTAATATAATGAGTATATTACAGTATATTAATAGAATCACCACATATGGATGGAGAATCAGGTGTAAAAAAAACCATTGTCATTATTAATATATACTATATATATATTACTAATGTGGAGATTCTGTGATTAGGAAAGCTGGCCAAAGGTATCATTCTATTGGACTTTTCTAGCACATTGTTAAAAAAACTCACATGACGTGAACTCCACAAGCCAGGATTAAAGTAGATTCAGTTGTTAATATCTTTTTTTTTTTTTAAACAAATTTTATTCTTTGTTTGCCTAACAGGTCGCAGCTCTGTGTCTGGGCAGAGCAGGAGCGTGTGTCGTCTCCGTCAGACTGTGAAAACTTTGACTTCAGACGTTTTTCTTGGGCTTTTCTCTGTGCTGCTAAGGAAACCTTACATTTCGCCACTACCAACATAATCCTATAAAACCAAAAGATAGATTGATCTGCAGCAGAAGACAAAAAAAAATTAAAAGACTCCATGTTTCATGTGACTCCAAGTCACATGTCCTGTTTTTATTTCTCTGCCATTCAACGGACATTCTCTCTGATAACCTCCAGCAGCGGTAAACTGCTGCCCATGCAGACAGTAAAGAGGACTCAGCAGTGTGTGAGTGACAGCACAGCTGTCTTACAGTGAATTTTCTCTCCCTGATATTTATTTCCTGTGGACAAGGTGGGACACACGCATCCACACACACACACATATGCGCACAAAAACGACAGCTTCTATTTCTGCTGACAGAGAGGTGAGTGAGACACAGATTGTAAAGACGCTTGAGATGTCTCATCATTTTATGCTCCGCGTTTTCCCAGTAATCTCAGATAGTGTGTACTGATGCTATTTTAACACATTCCCTATTATTTTTATGCTGCACTTGGCAAGATGTCTTTTTTTCCTACTGTCTTTCTCGCGGACAGAAAGATGAAAGAGTTTTGACATAATCAGCACAACAGCGTAAACAGCTGCAGCGTTCTCAAGGCTGAGCCTCCACTGTATACGTTCTACTAACAGGCATCGTATCATCGTCCACCATGTTCCGGCCTGTGTGTCTTCCATGATGCATCAGCTGATGTTTTGTTTTTCATGAGCTGCACTTGAATAACCATCTCATCTGAAATGTGAAAATTGTGCTGAGCAATTTTTAAACAAAACTTTTCAGAAATGCTGCTACACTTTAAATATATATATATATATATAATATATATCTTTTTTTCTTTCTTTTTTTTTTTTAAACTAATTTTTACCTACAATACACTTAAAATAAGGAGTTTTACAGTTGAAGTTACTCCCTTCTGTCCAGTCAGTCAGTGATTCTTCATGTATGGACTGCAGGCAGATCAGTTCAGTACTGACTCAGTTCAGGCCTGACTGACGGTGTCTGTATCTGTCAGGTTAGAATCACCAACCATCATCCACTTAAGGGCTAAAATGTCACTCTTACTGAGGAGCAGTTTTTGTTTTTGGTCCTTACACGTGGCAGTGGTCGTGGTTTCCTGAACCTGGTGACTGTCATTTTTCATCAGTATGTAGTAAGCCATTAATAATTGTTGCTTTTTCCATATTTCTTTTCCTTTTTGTTGACTCTCTTTTCCATTCCTTGTCTATCATTTCTTATTTTTTGTTTTCCTATTTATTACTTTCTTCTCCTTTCCTATTTCCTTACTTTAAGTAATTACTATCGATGTAGACTAACCTAAATTATTGCACAGTTGTCTCTAAATGTAATGAGCCATTACTTATTGTTGCTTTCCCCCCTATTTTCATTTTGTTTCCTCTCCTTTTTTATTCCCTTTGTCTCCTTTCATCTTTTTTCCATTCATTTAATTTCCTTTCCCTTTGCTCCCTTTAAAGACAATTACATTATTTTTCTTCTCGTTTGATTTCTTTCCTCGCTCTTCAAGTCTGTCTGGGGTCTTTGTGCAGCCCTGTTCTTGAGTAATAATGATAATAATCACTACTGTGACTCTTAAATCCTTATGGGAAATAGTGTTTTCCTTCCAGCAGGGATCAGAGTCAGCCGTTTACAGATCCAATTTTTTACGGGATCACTTTTCTGTTTGTCAGCTACCTACCTTCTCTCCACCGTCACTGTTTCCCGCTGTGCGTGAAAGGAGTATATTGTTGTCTCAGATGAGAATCTCGTTCCTCCCCCGTCTCCCTTTTAAATTCCACTTTGCTTTCTCTTCATCCCAGTTCTCCCATTTTGTCTCTTACACTGGTCTACAGCAGAATTAGATACCCCCAGACATAATGAACAACACACCATGTAATGACAGCCTGAATCTAATAACTCTGGGTGCAGATGTTTTGTTTGTGTTGAGCTCAAAGCCTTATTAGATTAGAGCTGGCTGCAAACTGAGCCGAGGACGGGAGCAGAAATGAGAAATGGGCAACAATCCCATGTGTTCATGTTTATGGGCCTGTTAAAGTACATGTTCCAACCAGAAGTGTGCGGAATACAAAGATTCAGACTCTGGGCTTGTGCTGTTCATGTAATTGTGTTTCTGTGTGTCTGTCTGTCTGCTGTACAGAAAACAAACTGTAGACACTGAGAGGCAAAGCATCCTGTCTGAGCTGACAGATTTAGAGCTATCGTAGCCCCCAGAATGCACTTTGCACACACACGTATACACACACAGCTGAAAGCCAAAAGCCCCAGGAGTAAGTGAAGATTGAAAAGCCACACATATTGCCTGCATGACATCTAAAAAGCAGAAATGGGCAGCCTCCAATTCCCCAGCAGCTTAGCTGAATTTTTTTAAACCCTAATGCACTGCTACATTTCCATCACTTCACCTTCAGTCTTGCCTGCTGTTTATTCAGATTATAATCCCTCCTTAAGTCTGAGCAGAAGTACTAAGAAGTTGCGGGACCTCCACAGTAAGACATTCCAAGTCATATTTGCCTATACTGTGTACTCAAGCTGGTGTAAAGTTTATAAGTAGATCTCATCGACCTATGCTGTATATTGTGTGGTGCAGCATTTGCAGTGTTGTCGTTTCTTCAGTGCAGTGAATACAGAGATAAACGATGTGTAGTGAAATGAAGGTTGAAGATTGGTGGCGCTGCTCATCTTTTTTTCTTTTCTTTTGCACCAGAACAATTCACAGCCTTTTCCTCTTTATAAATAATGTATGTACAAGCGCCTGTAAAATGCCATCAATGTTTTTTTTATACATTAAAATGTAAATATGTGAATAAAACATTTGTTATTTTTCTTTCCTCTACACAAACAGCAGTAGCTCTCGTTTAAGGTTGAAGATTTTTTTCTCACACATTTTGCATTCATTAGCTTCACTGTAAATTTTGCATACTGTGAATTTATATTTCTATATTTATATTGCAAGGGTCAGCCTTTTGCAGCTACAGAACACACAATGGATCAATAAAGTTCAAATTATTATTATTATTATTATTATTATTCTCTATGAAGAAGAAGTTTGCCAGGACTTAAGGTTTCACATGCTCTGCAGAGCTGGAGGTTGTGCCTCCTGATAAATCTTTGGAGTGTAGACGATCCAACCTGGAATCAATGGTCTGAAACACTGCAGCAGGTTCAAGTGTGAGACAGCAGCCAGTAGCCAACCCATTCCCTCTGATATTTATTGCAGAGGAAGCTTTAAATCATAACCAGCTCTTACAAGTGGCTGCTGGCGGAGCTAAAAAATAACGACAGTGACCTTGTCTAACTCCACACTCCCCCCTTCTCCCCTCTATTTTGTTAAACTGTACCAAAATAGTTTATTTATTTAGAAGTTATACAAAAGGAAGGGAAAAAACATTTAACATTTTAAAAAATGGTTCTCTATTTTTACTTTCTGTATTGTTACTTAACTTGAGCCTTTCAGCAAAAAAAAACACCTAATTCTCTTAACTTGAGCCTTTCAGCAAAAAAAAAAACCTAATTCTCAGTGTTTATTTGTCAAAACTGGCCCATCAATCAAACAACAATCATTAAGGCCTATTGTCAGTTTAGCATCTGCTTGTTTTCAGATCTTGGGTGAAAACTGGAGCAGCTAATAAAACATTAAATCTCCATTTATTTATGTTTTGAATCTGATAGACTGTGTATGTGTGTGTGTGTGTGTGTGTGTGTTTCTTCTTCTTGTTAGCGTTCTTTCTTCACTTCTTCCTGTGGTTTCCTTCTCTCTGCAGCTGAACAGACACAATATGAATCACTTTCTGTGTACAGTAACAAGAGCTTATTGGTTTAATGTGAATCTTATTTACTCATTTGACAAAGGTTCAATTAAAATGTGAAGCATTTGTTGTTTTTGGTTCATTGGATGATACTGAATTTTACCAATCCTGTAAAACAAATATTGAGATCCTGTGGGTTTTTTGTTTGTTTGTTTGTTTGTTTTTTTTAAGTTCTGGACCTCAGCTGGTTCCCTAAAGTCCAGTGGGATTGCTGCAGCTCCTGCACGTTGCCTTCACAGTCCCTGGTTAGAATACAAAGATCCAGAAGAAATTAATATTTTTATCACAGTTTACCTTGTGCTGGTAAAATTGTCTTTGTGAAGCGAATCACCACTTTGATTTATTGCAGTTCTATAAGATAACACCACACAATAGATTCATTTTGATCATCTGGGACTGTAATGGTACATTTTAAAAAAGGAGCCATAGATTAAAAAAACATTCAGCCGCCCTGGACGCTTGGGGTTTTTGTTGTCTTGCTGGCAAAAACATTGCACAGTATTCATTTTTCATCTTTTTTTTTTTTTTTTTCATCTCACTGCTCTGATTTTTTTTTGCCGGGAGATCTTATCGCTGCTCTCCTCAGTGCATCCTAATGAGGTCTGAGTCAGCAGGGTGTATTCTGCTCCAGCATGGCAGAGGGGACAGTGAGGAATATTTGTGGCACGCAGCTGGCATTTCATAGCGCCTCCAAATGTTACACAGGAAAAATGAGCTGTCATCCTTCTAGCAATATACAAGAGGGCGCTGTGTCGTCCTGCACTGTTTGGCCTTTAGTCAATATGACACAGTAGAGGACAACGTTGACTTGATTCATTACAGATGAAGACAGTTTTTGTTAAGTCACAGAAGCTGAAAGTGTCTCTAAAATCAGCAACAGTGGCGACAGGACAATGAAATACTAGGGAAAACAAGGGAAAACTGTGGATGTTTCTGAGTTTGTAAAATGCTGCCATCTACAGGATCTGTTGGGAATTCACAATAATATACAATGGATGGATCTACAAGAAACCAGAGGGGTTTTGACTATTTTAGTATTATTTTGGTTTCCGTTGTAATTCTTTATGAATTTCTTTTATATCATATCAGTCAGTTAACACGTATCTGAAGTGTGTGACTCTGGTTCCGGGTCATTAGGTTTTGACAATTTGCACATTATCCTAGAGATCTACATTCTACCAGACATTAAAGAAAGTTGTTTAAAAAAGAAAGGAAAACATGAAAGACAGAAAATAGTTAAAATTCACTTTTTGGTAACCCAAGGAAAAATTCCAAACTGCCACAAATGTCCCAAAAATGTTTAAATTTTTGTTTTATAGTGAAACATCACCAATGTTGTAAATAAAGATGAAGGTATGGGCCAAAAATAAAATGAGGGTTTAAATGGTTTGGGAAACTTGAAAATAGGCCTTTATGTTTGTGCAAATCTTAGGCTACTAAAATTGTGAAGAAAAAATAAAATTGATCAAATTTTGATTGTAAATGTTTATAATAATAATAATAAATAATTGGGTCTTGATTTTGTTAACAAAATGGTGCTGAGTCTCTGGCTCTATTAGAAACATCAAAAACTGGAAAACAGCTGACTGTGAAAAATAATCTATGATCTATTTTAATTGTCTGTTAAACTCATCTCTGGATGATAAGTTGATTTTAAAGTTGTTTTTCGCAGAACATTTTCAGTCTCTCTGACAGAGCCTGGGCTGGCTCTGGTCTACTGTACAAGTGGCAGAGAACTCTTGGAAAATACATTGCTGTAGCAGGGTGAGTAAACTGCAGTGGAACAGAATATAACTTAATGAAACCTTAACTACATTTTGCTGCTTGATTTCCACTTGTTTAAACACGAGAAGCTAAAATTCACCTTGTTTGTTTAACCCAGGCAGGACAACTCAGTGAAAATCTTCGATCAAAATGGAACGTTGAAGACTAGGCTGGATCTGCCAGGGTAAATGTCATGACAAATTTTAGTTGTGTTTTAATCAGAGATGGGGTTAAACATTGTCCTCTCTCTGTTTGAACACACTCCATGTCTTTTCATTCAGTCTTCTTTCTCTCTTCAACTTCAGACGCTGTGTGGGAATGGACTGGGACAAAGACGGAGGCATTCTGGCTGCGATAGCTGCAAAGTCGAGTTTTATTTTATTCTGGAATGCCTTCCATAATGAAACGTTCCAGATAGACAGTGGTATGAGGTATGGTTGGCATATAGAAGGAGAAAGATGTGAAAAAAAATAAAATCCCACATTCACTGAAGTCTTAATAATTCAGTCATTTGTTGCCACAGGGAACAGATGTCCTTCATCCTCTGGTCAAAGACCAGCCCAGTGTTGGCAGTCGGAACAGTCAAAGGAAACCTGCTGATCTACAATCATCAGTCCCTGTATAAAATCCCAATACTGGGCAAACACACCAAAAAGATCAGCTGTGGATGTTGGAGTGCTCAAAATCTATTGGCTCTTGGAAGTGATGATAACACCGTGAGCATCAGCAACGAGGACGGAAACACCATCAGGCAGGTAGTGAAGTCTGAGCTCCTAAACCAATGGTCACAGTAATAGTGAACATGTGCTTTTGTATGAAAGCCTTTAAAATGTGTTGGATTTTTTACTGTTGCTGTTACAGAATGGAGTGAAGGATATAGACTCTAAACTGTGGCCCGTGGCCATTTGTGGCCCTTTACACTATGGTTATTCATTTTTTATAGCCTACCAGTTTCTAAACCATGACCCCTTGACCTTCAGGTTGGATTACTTGTGATTCCAGTTAATGGCATTTATTGCAGAGTCAGTATCTTTTCACGTTGATGGGAAATCAAATATCCTGTAATTAATGAATGTTATCATTGCCCAGACAACACTCCGTGGGAAACCTTCTGACATGTGTTTTTCAATGATGAAGACAACAGAAGGGTCTCCAAAGGAAGACAGTACTGTGAGTGTTTATACTTTAAATTCAAATGTATTTGTATGTATATGTAATCCACCCAAAAACCATTGCTGTCGTCTTGTTGTCCTCAGACTACACAGTATATGTATTCCTATATATTACCATCCAACATTACACATAATTTAACATGAACATTTTGAAAATGTAATTAAATGACTATTTACCTTGAAGACTGACCAAAATATAAACTCAAATATACACATATATTTCCAAAATACATGTATCAAAATATATTGCTAAAATATTTCTATTTTGCATGTACTTTTGAATTATTTTTACTTGAGTGAATAAATTGTAAAAATGTATTTCTTAACAAACACTACAATATAGTAAGTACAATATTTACATATAGGTTTTGTTTTCCATCTCTATCACTGCTGTATCATTAAATGCAGCAATAATCGTAAGATATATACACATATAAGAGAACCTTTCTTAAAATATTGCCATATTTATTCAATATGTTTTTTTATATACAGATGTTGTGTAATTTAGTGCTGTGACACGTCTTTAATCAATATGTTTTTTATATACAGATGTTATGTAATTTAGTGCTGTACACTATGTCCTTTAACTCCTTTAGTTGAGTCTGTCTGTGGACAAGAAGATACTGATGCTCTTTAATGTCCATGACCTCGACAACCGAATTGAACTGACCTTCCAATGTCATTATGGAGACATCGTGTCATACAGCTGGTAAGAGAACAGCCCGACACCTCAGCATAGACAAATGCAGAAGAATGTGAATGAGTGAAGGCTAATAAAATCGGTTCTCCTCTTCTGTCACTTCCAGGTATGGTGATGGATACCTTCTCATTGGATTCTCCCATGGCTACTTTGTGGTTGTTTCCACTGACATCAGAGAGATCGGAGAAGAGCTCTACCAGGCCCGTTGTCATGAAGACCACCTGAAGAGTATGGCTATTTCAGTAGCCCTGAACAAAGCTGCCTCTTGTGGAGACAACTGGTACATAACTTTTCATTATTTTTATTGTCAAATAAAAAGACAAAAATTAATCCACAAATGTCTTATTGCAGCCTGAAATTCCACGACCTCTCTGAGCTCAGTGATGTTAGCAACGACATTGGATTAAATGAGACTGAGGGTGAGTGTTTTACAGCCAATCATTTAAATATCTGTCTGACTTCAGCACTCCCGTGAATTTTACTTGTGCTTCCTGCTCCTGCAGGTCTGGACCTGCTGAGCTGGACGGATGATGGACAGTTGTTGGCCATCTCGACACAGAAAGGGACACTCCATGTCTTCCTATCCAAACCTCCTATCCCAGGGGACAGCTGTGGTACACGGCTGGTGTATGTCAGCTCTTCCCTGGAGGTCACCGTCTGCAACCAGGTGGAAGGAGTGAGTTATTTTTACATTTTTGTGGCCCAATATATCAACGTAAGATAATAAAAAATATCTGTTGTTGTTGCAGATGTTTTAAAGAAGGTTAGTAGAATTCATAATGTTGGACCTTGCCATGTATGTTTTTATGATGTATGTCCAGGAATCCCCTGTGGTTATAGAAGTGGATGTTGAACCTTCATTCATAGCAGCAGGACCAGATCACATTGCCGTGGGGATGAACAACAGAGCATGGTTTTATGCATTAGTTGAACAAGAACATGGTATTTGTGTTTGATTATCTATAATAGTTTTCCGCTATGTCGTTTCAATATCTCGCTAAATCCTGTCATGGTTATTTTTTTATTTTGTTTCACTCAGGTTTTTCCAAATTAGGCGCTTTTGAGTATTTAGGAACTGTGTCTCACATGTGCCTCAACTCAGACTATGCAGCAGCGCTGTTTGAGGGAAAAGTGCAGCTGCACATGGTGAGTGTAAATACCATTAGTGATGATAGCCCGAGCATATTTGCTTCACAATGCAGTTTCCCTATTCATTTAGTCACTAACACAGTCATCCACTGCCAGCAGTGTAGCTCCAGGTCAGGTCACCTGCACAGAGATGCAGTACATCTGTATGTAGATTAACACAGACTGGAGCTGCTCACTACACACTGTAGTCTGTTTTACATTTTTACCAATAATCTGTTTTTGAGTTTGATGATGGAAACCCTGAGGAGAAGAAGTCAACGAAGCTGTTTCCAGAGGATGAAAGAAAAGGCAGCATCCTCTGCCATGCCCTCACCGCTGACTTCCTGTACTACGGCACTGATGTAAGACCCTCAGAGGCTCACGGCTGACTTTTATTCTTCTGTTTTATCAACTTCCTAGTTTTCTTCTCATACATTTTCTATTTTTTTTCCAGTCAGGTGATGTGGAATGTGTCTTGGTGGAGGACTGTGGACCTGTGAGCAGCTACAGCCACTGTGTCGGTGTGAGGAGACTCTTCCCTGACCTGAACGGCACATGGCTGGTCTTCATCGATGAAAGGAACAGTGGCTTTTTGCTCTGCCCTGCGAATGTGAGCAGGTTTACACTAACAAAAAACTGAACTTGAAGATACAGTAGCTGAAGTCCAGGATGGAAATAGCAGAGAATATAGTTTGAACAGCCAAGCTCAGCCAGACAAGTAGTGGATCTGATGGTTAGAGAAGGATAGTAAAAATGCTGAGAGGCAGGAGAGCAGGCCAGTGATTTATTCCACCCGGTCTGACAGAGAGCAGCCATCATTGTGAGTAGTAGGTGGTGCTACAAACACACTGCAGGGGAGAGAGGGAGACTATAAACACAGAGCACTGAAAGGTTCTTTTATTGTTTCATATCAATCTAAACCAGTGTCTTCTACATGAACAAGTTTCACGTTTAGTTTTAAAACTACAATTCCCTGAAGAGACATGTTGAAGCCAGGGGTTATATCAGCAGGACCTAAGTGCTGCTGTGTGGGACTGTACACCATATATATGGAATTACACCTTGTTCAGTTGCATAAATTACAAATTAAATTTTTTGCAACTAACTTCTGAACTCAAATAACCTTGAAAGTTTTCTTGTGCCACACAATTTTTTCAAAAAAAACGTAGCTTTATGACTTACAACTGTTAGCTCTGTGGAGGATGTCAGACAGATCTAACTAGTGTATAGGGAGTTAAGGGGGTAAATGGCTATTCTCTTGTAGACACGTTTTGCTAAAATGCATTGTTGTTGAGACCATTTGTTTTTTTTCCCAGTTCCCCACAAGGAGAGAGAGTGTTATTTATAGTTTAGTTTAGGATTTAGTTTATAATAAGGGTCTGGCTCTAATACATTATTTCTATGTGATGTCCTCACAACTCAAAACTAGACCGCGTGTGTGTTCATCTCCAATCCAGGTGAAGGACTCCTGCTTTGAGCTCCCTAACTTCTCCCCCACCATCACAGGAGTGCTGTGGGACAACTGGCCCACTGACAGAGGAGTGTTTGTAGCTTATGACAATGACAAGATCTACACTTATGCCCTGCATAAAACCACTATATATGGTAGGGAGAGTGCACAGCATGACAAATGAACAGCAATTACATGATTTTATTTATTTATTTTTCACAATTTTATCTTATCACAGTAATAAAAATAAAAACACCCAGCAAAGCTGCAACTCTCATATTCTCTCTCCTCAGGTCCTCAAGTCGTTATGGTCGGCAGCACTCCGCTTTTGTTTTCCCAGAAGCCTTTGCTCTTGTACAATGGTGATGTGATTTGTCAGACAGCAAGTGGCAAGATTATCCAACTTGCTTTAAGCACACACTTCTTCATGAAGCGCTCTAATGGCACAACAACAAATTCACAACCAGGGCTCAGTCTGCAGCTCAGCCAGGCTCTAATGCTAAAGAGGTGAGTTTGAATAAAAACTGGTTTTGTAAGAAATATATAGTCTTAGGACAATGTAACAGTGCTAGGAAGCAATATGTTATATGTGTTTATATATATGTATACATTTTCTATGCTTTACTGTGAATCAACACTACGCGACTATTCCTGTTTCCCTGCAGGTTTCATGAAGCTCTGGATCTGTGTAAATCTACAGGAAGTGATGAAGACTGGGCAGAGTTAGGTAAAGCCTGCCTCGTCCATATGGAGGTTGAACTGGCCATTCAGGTCTACCGCATCAGTGGTAATGTGGGTATGGTGCTGTCCCTGCAGAGCATAGAGGTACAAATCACATTATATATCTCATTACATATCCACATGTTTCTAATTATATACAGTGGTCATGCTACAAGGCCATCTGTCTAAGTCCTAACAGTTTCCTTTGGGCAGGGCACAGAAGACAGGGATTTACTGGCAGGACATTTAGCCATGTTTAAATGTGACTACAACCTTGCAGAGAATCTCTATTTGTCCTCTAGCCGCCCGTCTGCTGCACTGGAGGTGTGTCTCATTTTTGTGTCAAAGCTCTCTTCAGATGACAACTCCATCCTAACGATTGTGTGTGTTTGTGTGTTTTAGATGAGGAAGGACCTGCTGCACTGGGACAGTGCTCTGTCTTTAGCAGAGAGACTGGCAGAGGATCAGATCCCTTTTATATGCAAAGACTATGCTGTCCACCTGGAGTTTATGTAAGGGTATGCTAATGCACAGGCTTGATACACTTCAGTAAACTGATCCTTCTCCCTGCATATATCTGTCTGTCTCTCACCGTAGTGGAGACTATGTGAATGCACTCACTCACTATGAAAAAGGCGTTACCCACAACGAGGAAGTGAGTTTGAATTTTTGTGACTCTATGACTAATGGTTTATGCTCTTCACTGTTTTACTTTTTGTAATGTTTTTTTTATGAAAAAATATATTGTCATTTACCACTTGGTTGATTTTAGTTATTAGTTTGAGTAACAAGTCTTTGTTAAAGGTCAATTTTGTAAATTAAAATTGAAGGTAAAGAGTAAGAGACAAAAAAATAAAAATATGAAGCAAATTTAAATTCACTTTTAAATGTGTAACTTCTTCTACTCCTCCTATTGCCCTCACCTCCATCCTTCCCTCTTCAGTTCCAGGAGCATGATGAAGCATGTCAAGGAGGTGTAGCCAGGATGTCCATCAGGATGGGTGACATCAGGAGAGGAGCCACACAAGCTATTCAGCATCCAAGCAGAATCCTCAAGAAGGAATGTGGAGCCATACTAGAGAGTATGAAGGTACAGAGGCAGACAAAATACTGTAAAGGAAACTTGTTAATAAATTACATTGATGTGTTTTAGTTTCATGTTTCATTTATATGAAAGTTTATCTTTTTGTCTCACAGCAATTTCCTGAAGCGGCTCAACTTTACGAGGAAGGACAGTATTGTGATGAGGCTGCGTCTGCGTACATTCGTTGTAAAAACTGGTGAGGCCAACACTAACACACTGATACAAAAGGTTTTTTTCTGTCCAGCAGGTGATTCTAGTTAAAAACCCTCTTTCTTCAGGGCTAAAGTGAGAGAGCTCCTCCCACGTGTTTCCTCGCCCAAAATCCACCCACAGTATGCCAAAGCCATCGAAGCAGACGGCAGGTAGGTTCCTTTAGTATATGTCGTCAACAATGGCTGTCTGGTCTTCAAAACAAAAGCCGGTGTAATCTCGGCTGTATGAATTAGATACAAAGATGCAGCCCAGGCCTTTGAGAGCGCCAAAGACTGGGAGAACATGATCCGTGTGCTGCTGGACCACCTGAACAACCCAGAGGAGGCTGTTCAGATCGTGAAGGAGACGCAGAGCATCAGTGGAGCCAAGATGGTAGCAAGGTAGGAATAAAAAGACAGATTCATCTATATTCTGGTCAGGACCAGGTCAACTGTTCATTTACATTGGACCATAGGTGTGAATGTGAGTGTGAATAGTTAATTGTCTTAATATGAGGAAGAGTGAGAAGAAGATATCCTTCGTGGCGATGAACATGGCAGTAGTGAGTGGATGAATGAATGAATGAAGGAAAATCTTTTTGTCATCTTAGTCTCCTTCATAAATGTTTGAATTTTTCGTATTCGTTTTAAAACCAATTTTCACAGAAACCAAATGTGGTTTGCTGTCAGTTTCTTCCTGCAGTTGAAAGACTACCCCACGGCCTTTAGTTTCCTGCTTCTGTCCAAGTCCAAAGAAGAAGCCTTCCAGCTGGCACAGCAGCACGGACAGATGGAGGTCTATGCAGACATTATTGGTTAGTGTTTGTGAAAATGCACACAGTAATCTCTATCTTTACTGTGTAAAAGCCATAACCCATCGTTACATTCAAGGTATGTTTTAAAATGCATCATAGAAATGTGCAGACTATTGGCTGCACTCTGCATAGATTTTTTTTAAATGAAATATATTTTATTTATATATTGTGGTGTGCATCAGAATGGTAGGAAGTAAAACAAAAACTCTTAGGAAATGACTTTGAAAAAGCAAGTGGTTCTCTATGGGTAGAATGGTTCGACAGAAAACACATTCATACTGTCTGCTCTGTACTCACACCTGATCTCTGCAAAGTAAATAAACTATTAAAGAATTACCAAAATAAGGGTCTTTTTTGCACTCAATGTTTGTAAAATTTGAATATAAGCAGTAGCATTAGTCTCAAGTGTTTTCTGTCAGCTACAGGGATCGTGTTTCTTTTCTCTTCTTTTTTAATTAGACTCTGAGGCCACTGTGGAGGATTACCAGAGCATTGCTCTCTACTTTGAGAGGGAGAAAAAACATCTGCAGGCTGGGAAGTTCTTTCAGAAGTGTGGACGGTACAGCAGAGTAAGAGTATTTACATTGACTCTTTGAGTGCATTCATCAGAATTAAAACTCAACCTATTGGTTAAATGTATTTAATTTACACCTCCTACAGGCCCTTAAACACTACCTTACGTGTCCAAACATAGATGACAGCCTGGCAGTGGAGATGGCTGTTGAGACGGTGAGAGCTCTGTGCTTTTGACTGTATATATTGAACAAAAACAAAAAAAGAATTTGCTAGCTTAGACTTTTCTTTCTGTTTGTGTTAACTCCAGGTGGGTCAAGCCAAAGACAGCTCTCTGACCAACCAGCTGATAAATTACCTCATTGGGGAGACTGATGGTATACCTAAGGTAGGAAAAATAGGCGAATGAACTACGATTAATCAACTAATTAATCAACATTGGCTCTTTACTGTATTTGTGGAACTGGTTTGAAATATTCCATTAAGAGACATGTTTAAGTGTAGTATTAGCAATTGTGGAACCAATTAATTATTCTAAATTCCAACTTTATTTTGCACATATTAAGGGCACTCTATTCCTTAAAGTAAAATGTTTTCCAAAGGGAGATAAATAAAGTTTTTTTATAACCCTAACCCTTACTATAGCCTTTGATTTAAACATGTTATATCTGCACAGGATGTCAAATACCTTTTCCGTCTTTATATGGCGCTGCAGCAGTACAAGGAGGCGGCTCAAACTGCCGTCATCATTGCCAGAGAAGCACAGTTTGCTGGTTCGAATTTACTCTTATCATGTGGCCAAAAAGAGCAATATAACAAATTATAACCAAAACCATGCAACTGTGCTAATGTTTATTTTTTTGATTCGGCTTCTCCTGCAGGGAACTACCGTAACGCCCATGATCTGTTGTTTAGCATGTATATGGAGCTCCAGAGCCAGAAGATAAAGATCCCTGCCGAGATGGCCACAAATCTGATGATCCTTCACTCCTTTCTGCTTGGACAGGTCAGTACAGTGATGTGTTTGAGATAACCTTAATTTAGTCTATCTACTGTATCTATCGTATCTATCTATCGTATCTATCTATCTATCTATCTGTCTGTCTGTCTGTCTAGCTATCTGTCTATCTGTGTTCAACACAGTTCAGTGAAAATGAAAAAACTGAGGGTACTTTAAAATCAAAATTTGTGTTATGACGTAGATACATGTCAAAAAGGGAGACCACCTGAAAGGGGCACGCATGCTCATACGTGTCAGCAACAACATCGACATGTTTCCAACACGTAAGTTTAAAAATAAGATATTATTTTGATAGTTAAAGGTCACTAAATCTTAAAAGCCCTGTGGCGTTTTTCTGTGCAGATACCGTTCCCATTCTGACTTCAGCAGTCATTGAATGTCATCGTGCCGGACTGAGGAATTCTGCCTTCAACTTTGGTGTAATGCTGATGAGACCAGAGTACCGACAAAAGATTGACCCAAAGTACAAGAAAAAAATTGAGACTATGGTTCGGTGAGACTAGTGTCTGGATTTCCGGATTGCTTTTTTTTTTTGTCCCCAGCTTCTTTTATTTCCATGTCCTCAATCCTGAAAACACTGTCTTTACACTGTTTTGCCTTTTTTTTCGTTTGCTCTGGCCATTCACAGACGTCCAGACACGTCAGAGCTGGAGGAGGGGACAACTCCATGTCCTTTCTGTACCTTCCATCTACCACAGACTGAACTTCTTTGTAGTTCTTGCGGAAACAACCTGCCTTACTGCATTGCCACGGTACAGAACACAAAGACACTATTGTAAATGGATTCATGTGAAAACGGTGGTCTGATCTTTTTTCTTTTCTTTTACAAAGGGCCGCCACATGCTGACAGAAGACTGGTCTGTTTGTCCTCACTGTGAATTTCCTGCTCTCTACTCGCAGTTTACGCTGTGAGCAGCACACACACACACACACACAAACACACACACAAGCTGTATCACCAGTTTAGATAATATTGTTTAAAATGTCACAGATTTAATCAGATTATAGCGGATGTGATTAAAACGCTGTGAACTGTTGCAGCCTCAACTTGCTTAATGATATTTTTCATTTGTATTAATTATTATGTTTTATTTCAGGCTGCTGGAGACAGAATCAGTGTGTCCTATGTGCTCTGAGAGCCTGAATGTCAAACAGGTGAAGAAGATCTTAGATTGTTCTCCATATCTGATGACTGATCAATAACAACTATAATGATAAAGACAAAGTCAAGTTCTGCACTGGTAATTTAACTAGTAAATAGTAAATAATAAATGGTACAAATGCAGTATAAACTCTGGCTATAGCAACAAAGTAACAACATGCTGTGGCATTTGTCATGTTTAGTTTCAAAGGTGTTTGTCTATTTTGTTATTGGCATGAATGTGTGAAATGAGATTTTAAAAAATAATTTTTATTAAAAATATATTACACCAGCTGTTATATTTTGTATTTCATGCATTAAAAATGACTCTTATGACATAGGTCTAAACGAACATCTCCCAATATAATTGTTATGAATTAGGCTAAAGCATCAGCTCCATTTCTCAAAAACCACTCCAAAAATAGCAGTAGCCTTCTAAAACTCATTATTGTACCAGTACAATAACAACGACTGTTACAGACAAATATTTATACGTTTAATCTATCCAGGCTATCGTGCCATTTGTCTTCTGTTTGTCACATTGTTTTCTCTGGATATATTATATAATTTATATATATATAACGAATTATTATATTATATATTGTGTATATTTTTTGTATATCTTATTAAAATATATCCGTGTGTGTGTCTGTGTTCGCACAAAGAGAAGTACACATTTTACTTTATTTCTGAAAATAGTCGTTTACTGTTAGAACTTGTCTCTGTTCACGTAGAATAGTTCAATAAAGATTCGTTCAAAGAAGACTTCTGCCTATTGGCTAATGGTTGTTACTATGACATCGCTTGCAAAAACAGACGCTTCACATCGAAGCGTTGATGTAAATACAGAATAAATGAAAACATCGTCACTAACATGAAGGTGAGTGTTTTTTAG
The DNA here is from genome assembly GCF_000523025.1 of Cynoglossus semilaevis. Classification (NCBI taxonomy): domain Eukaryota; kingdom Metazoa; phylum Chordata; class Actinopteri; order Pleuronectiformes; family Cynoglossidae; genus Cynoglossus; species Cynoglossus semilaevis. Next base: position 7,816,279 of record NC_024315.1, on the reverse strand, counting down.
AGCGACACGATCAGAAATAACGACGTTTGAATGTAGTTTTAATGCAAGGTAGTTGAAAAGAAAGGGACTTCTGGAAACTAGCTAGCGCTGCTGTTTATTAGCTTAGCTGTATAACTGCTGGATGCTAACTAGAAATCACGTCTGCACCTGTGTTAGCTAAGTTTTTGAATTCTTAAACAGTTTAACGTGAACATGGCCGTTAACAATAAGAGCTATCGGGAGAGTTAACTTAAAGAGTCATAGGTGTAACGTTTAAAAGTTGCTAGCAGTAAATTGTTATACTAAGCAGATTTGATGGGCTAAAATATTTACGCCCTTTAACTCTCTCCAGTCCGCGTTCATTTATGTTCGACGCTATTCTGGATTTACAGGCAAAATGTGCCAAAAAGGCGTTCAAAAAGCTGTGAAGTTAACTTTATTTTACTTGTAAATGCACATTGTTTTCATATTCATACTTACATAAAAATATGTTGCGTTCACAGAACGTTTTCACGCTATCAGAAAAAGCCTGGGCTGGCTCTGGTCTACTGTACAAATGGCAGAAAAGCCTGGGGAATTATATAGCTGTAGCAGGGTGAGTAAACTGCTGTGTTAAAGGATATATGTAAATGTACACGCACATTTATCTTTACAACAGTAAGTTAAATCTCCATTCCTTTTCTAACATAGACAGGACAGTTCAGTGAAAATATTTGACCGACATGGATTCAAATGGTCTGAAGTCAACCTTTCTGGGTAAGTAAGAATTGTTCAGTGAGGTCACCAGTCCCTTTGCTGTTTCTCAATATATGTCTTTATATTTTCTTTTAGACGCTGTGTGGGCTTGGACTGGGACAAGGATGGAGATATTTTAGCTGTGATTGCTGCAAAATCCAGTTTCATCTACCTCTGGGATGCTAGTGTCAATAAGACATCACAGATAGACAGTGGAATGAGGTATCAATACAAGCCTGACATATTTAATATTACATTTGTTTTTAGATTTAACTGTGATTTTTCATTGTCATGTTTATTTTTAAAAACAGAGATCAGATGTCCTTTATCTTGTGGTCAAAGACTGGCCCATTGTTGGCTGTAGGAACTGTGAAAGGAAATCTTTTAATCTACAATCAACAAACTTCACGCAAGATCCCTGTCTTGGGTAACAGACCATACAGAGAGCCTAATTAATTATATCTGTTATATTGTAATTTCTACAATTACATTTGTGACCCATGTCTATACATACCAGGCAAACACACCAAAAAGATCATATGTGGTTGTTGGAGTGCTCAAAATCTACTAGCACTTGGAAGTGACGATAACACACTTACCATTAGCAACCATGAGGGAGACACCATCAGACAGGTATGTACTTAATTATGACATTGACCTTTGACATTAGACTGTGGCTGACAGTATTGAGAGAAACGAAATATAGACAATTAATGTAGCATGTGTCTTTTCTGTCTTCCAAGACCACACTTCGTGGCGAGCCTCTTGAAATTTTTTTTTCAGTGATGAAGACGGATGAAAGGTCTTCTCAAGGAGAGGGTACCGTAAGTGAAATTCATATTTTCACCTCAGATAGTGAATTGATTTATTCGTTTTTGTCTGGTATTAACCACTGTCTTGTTATTAAATTCTAAAATATAATTTTTCCATCTTACTTGATAGCTGTAGTGTTTAACTGTAACTATTCATCTTTCAGGTGAGTGTGTCGACAGACAAAATACTGATGCTTTTTAATGTCAATGATCCTGACAACCGAATAGAATTGACCTTCCAGCGTCATTATGGGAATATTGTCTCTTATCGCTGGTGAGCTCATGTCTAGACACACATGATGTTGAATGTTAAAATAGTGGTATTTGCATTCATTCTGTATATGCTGTCACTTCCAGGTACGGTGATGGATATATTCTCATTGGATTCTCCCATGGATTCTTTGTGGTTATCTCCACTCACATCAGAGAGATTGGAGAGGAGCTGTACCAGGCCCGTAACCATAAAGAATGTCTGAACGCTGTTGCTATTTCAACATTACTGAACAAGGCTGCCTCCTGTGGAGATAACTGGTACGGACTTGCTTTCAACAGAAATTAACTGTTTTATTTTTTTAATAAGAAAAACCCACATTCTGTATGTCTTGTTTCAGCATAAAAATTCACGAGTTGTCTGAGATCAAAGATATCAGCAATGTTATTCGACTGGATGATGAAACTAAAGGTAAAATGAGGTTCAACAGAAGTAAAGAGCTTCTGTTGAACGTTCTGACCTAATTTCCATCATCCTTCCCCTACTCAGGTCTAGACAAGCTAAGTTGGACAGATGATGGACAGTTGTTGGCTGTGTCTACCCAGAAAGGGACCCTTCACGTCTTCTTAACCAAACTTCCCATTCTGGGGGACAGCTTCGGTACCCGACTAGCATATCTCACCTCTTTGCTTGAGGTCACTGTCTCCAACCATGTGGAAGGGGTATATAAAATAAAATATAAATAAACCTTTTAAACACATTCGGTTGACCTGTACATTTAAAAAATAAACTTCATTTGAATCATATAAATTATCTTCCCTGATTCCCCATCTGAACAGGAATCCCCTGTGGTTATAGAAGTGGATGTTGAACCTTCTTTTATAGCAGTAGGACCGTGTCATGTTGCTGTGGGGATGAACAACAGAGCCTGGTTTTATGCTTTGGTAGAACCTGGTATGTATGATGTATGATAAACTTCTCTTTTGTCATTGTGATATCGCTCAGTTCCTTTTTGTCATCAACATTTTCTTGTATTAATCAGGTTTTAAGAAGCTCAAGGACTTTGAGTATTTAGGAACAGTTTCCCGCATGTGCCTCAACTCAGACTATGCAGCAGCGCTGTTTGAGGGAAAAGTGCAGCTGCACATGGTGAGTTATTCAGTGTTTAAACACTGACTTAAAAATAAATAATAAATAAATAAATAAGACTATTGTCTTTGTGGTCTCTTTTAGATTGAGGGCAAAAACCATGAGGAGAAGAAACAGATGAAGTTGTTCCCAGATGATGAGAGAAAAGGACGGATACTCTGCCATGCCCTCACTGCTGACTTCCTCTACTATGGCACAGATGTGAGACTCTGCAGATTCTCATCTCTGATAGTCAACTCTGCCCAATTTTTGTGACTGTAAACCTTTCTTTTCTTTTCTCTTTATCTGTGATGTAAAATGAAGATCTGTTTTACATAAATTACATTCAGAGTTCCCAATCAACCTGTCACTCATTTTAATTTGAGTAATTTCTGTTTTCAGTCAGGTAATGTGGAATGTGTCTTGGTGGAAGACTGGGAGACTGTGAGCAGCTACAGCCACTCTGTTGGTGTGAGTAGAGTGTTCCCTGACCTGAACGGCACATGGCTGGTGTTCATTGATGAAAGGAACAGTGGCTTTCTGCTCTGCCCTGCAATTGTGAGTACAAATCATCTCCTCCTTAATGCCCAACAATACACACAGCTTAAACAGAATTCTGTTAAAATGATAATAGTTAAGTATATATATATATATATAGTTGTAAGCAACAGTGCAGTATTATAGTGAAGTGCTATTAAATTAAAAATTAAATTAAATGCCATTGTTAACTTTTACTTTTGTCTCATTCAGATAACATATTTTATTAATATCTGCAGTTCTCTTATGTTTTCTCTTTTACCAACATCACTGGTCAGTAGAAGATGTTACTCTTACTTTACCCCAGAAACACTTGTGGACAAACCTTGTGACAACGTATTTTCTTTTGTGTTTAAACCACATATTTATGAAAAATGTTTTTTTACATCTAACAACTCTGGATGTGTTCATCTCCAATCCAGGCGAAGGACTCCTGCTTTGAGCTCCCTAACTTCTCCCCCACCATCACAGGAGTGCTGTGGGACAACTGGCCCACTGACAGAGGAGTGTTTGTAGCTTATGACAATGACAAGATCTACACTTATGCCCTGCATAAAACCACTATATATGGTATGAAATTCCACAGCTTTGCTTTTTACACCCTCACAGTGGCATGAGTTGTTTTTTTTTTTGTTTGTTAACCAGTTAATTTAATTTGTACACTAGCGATAGCACATGTATACTAAATATAGTACGTGACAAGTACCTGCTGTACTAAAACAGTTTGACTCTGTCTTCTCAGGCCCTCGGGTAGTGTTGGTTGGCAGTACTACGCTTCTGTTTTCCCAGAAGCCTTTGCTCTTGTACAATAGTGAACTGACTTGTCAGACAGCAAATGGC
>NC_024315.1:7805186-7811995 GCF_000523025.1 Cynoglossus semilaevis | reverse complement strand
GCTCAAACGGTACATCCCCAGACTCACAACCAGCCCTCCGTGTGCAGCTCAGCCAGGCTCTAATGCTTAAGAGGTGAGTTCAGTCATGGTCTGTTTGATTAGATCATGTTCTTTACTGAGACAGATCTTTGCTGTCACTGTAAAACCACATCCAAGTACCGTAGGAAACTACATTAATCACTCTTGGATGAAGCAGTAGAAGCCTGTTGAGAAGAAGAGAGACAGAAGTGTCCATGGGGAAAATATGTTAGGTTGGAGGTTTTATTATAGTTTAGTAAAATTGATCATCAATGTGCTTAATGGGCAAAATGTCATCAAAACAGCAATATAAAAAAATATTATAGGTTTTGCAGTGTTTCTTTCAAAATGTTGTAAAGAAAGAATTTAAAATCATGGCAACAGAAATTAAGCTTTGACTTCCTTGACTTTTCATTTTCTCTGTTAAAACGGTTTCAAGACATCATATAAGTTTTTTTAAACTATTCCTGTTTCCCTGCAGGTTTCATGAAGCTCTGGATCTGTGTAAATCTACAGGAAGTGATGAAGACTGGGCAGAGTTAGGTAAAGCCTGCCTCGTCCATATGGAGGTTGAACTGGCCATTCAGGTCTACCGCATCAGTGGTAATGTGGGTATGGTGCTGTCCCTGCAGAGCATAGAGGTACAACATATAGTATTCAAATTTTGCTAAATGTAACATACTTTAGTAAAAAGGATATATATTTTTTACTTGATTTTTATTACTAAGCATCTACTAATTAGTCTGTCTTTTCCACTGTCTTTCTCTGTCCAGGGCACAGAAGACAAAAATTTACTGGCAGGTCACCTAGCCATGTTTTTATGTGACTACAACCTTGCAGAAAATTTATATCTGACTTCGAGCTGTCCGTCTGCTGCACTGGAGGTGTGTGGCTAAATACTAGCGCAAACCTGTTGTCTTCTTAAACACAGTCAGCCTAATGCATCTTGACAAACTTGTGTGTGTTTCAGATGAGGAGAGACCTGTTGCACTGGGACAGTGCTCTGACTTTAGCAGAGAGACTGGCAGAGGATCAGATCCCGTTTATATCCAAAGAATATGCCGTTCACCTGGAGTTTATGTAAGAGTTGCATTGGACACATGTATTTAAAAAAAACTTTTAAAATCGGACCTGTATTTAAACCTGTCTCTATTGTTTTAGTGGAGACTACGTCAATGCATTGGCACACTATGAAAAAGGCATGACGCACAATAATAAAGTAAGTGCATTTTTTATTTATTTCAAAGAAAATTTTCTAAATTACCAGACCCCTCTGTTTATTGTTGATGTTTGCCATAATATTTGTAATACCATAAATCAGTGTTTCCCATTCTTTTTTTTGAGTAATAACAGATTTTCGATTAGCAAAATTCAATGGCGCACCATCAAACAAAATTGTCCAAAAAGGATATCCATCTGATTTTAATGCATGGAAGAATATTTAAATGTTATGCAAATTAAGACAAATAATTGATTTTTGAAAAACAGTAAATGAAAGTTTTTGGACAATTTAATTGAGTGAAATTTATAAATTTGCAAGTTGTGGCTGATAATTAAGATAATGATAATGAAATATATAGAAGTAAGTTGCCTAACTCTTCAGTTCCAGGAGCATGATGAAGCATGTCAAGGAGGTGTAGCCAGGATGTCCATCAGGATGGGTGACATCAGGAGAGGAGCCACACAAGCTATTCAGCATCCAAGCAGAATCCTCAAGAAGGAATGTGGAGCCATACTGGAGAGTATGAAGGTACAGAGGCAGTGTCATCTGCCTACTCAGAGGAACTTTGATATCCTTAAGTTCCTGTGATTGGTTATTATGTTTTGCTCAAAAATGTTTTTGAAATATCTGTTAGTGCTCTAAGCTTCTGTGTTGCTGTTTTTTTTTATTTCTTACAGCAATTTTCTGAAGCTGCTCAGCTTTATGAGAAAGGCCAATATTATGATAAAGCTGCTTCAGTCTACATTCGATGCAAGAACTGGTGAGAGAAATGCCAAGACACAAACACAAGTAAATATTGTTGAAGTTCTTTATTTCTGATGAATGATTCTGTCTTCAGGGCAAAGGTTGGAGAGCTGCTCCCTCATGTTTCCTCACCCAAGATACACCTGCAGTACGCAAAAGCCAAAGAAGCAGATGGAAAGTGAGTGTGTCACCAATTTAACCTGTTTGGTTACTGAACAAAATAAATAACGATTGAGGGCTGTTGATCAGATACAAAGATGCAGCCCAGGCCTTTGAGAGCGCCAAAGACTGGGAGAACATGATCCGTGTGCTGCTGGACCACCTGAACAACCCAGAGGAGGCTGTCCGCATCGTGAGGGAGACACAGAGCATCGATGGAGCAAAGATGGTGGCAAGGTAGGAGACTAAGAAAAACACAGAATGTTTTAGTTTAATTTCCATTTGGCATATGTAATGTAATGTGTTCATTTGTACTGTTTCCTGTAAGTGAAAGTAAATGTATGCTTGTAAATGTATAGACTGTAACGGATGTCATCAGGACTGACTGATGTCCAAGAGACAATAATTAGTGTTTTAAGATAATTACACATACATTTCAATCAGCTCATTATTTATAATATATATTTAAAATTCTTCAGGACCTAAAATGTTTTGATGTTGTCTCTAGGTTTTTCCTGAGGCTCAGTGATTACGCCACAGCCATCAGCTTCCTGGTTATGTCGCAGTGCAATGATGAGGCGTTTCAGCTGGCACAGCAGCACGGACAGATGGAGGTCTATGCAGACATTATCGGTCAGTTTTTACCTTTCTATATGTATAAATATATATAAGCTTCTGAAAAAACATATATTTTCCTGAAAAATCTTCAAAAATAAAAGTTTCTCAGAAATGAATAATTAATGTTAAACTACTTTATCAGGCTCTGAGGCCACTGTGGAGGATTACCAGAGCATTGCTCTCTACTTTGAGGGTGAGAAGAAACATCTGCAGGCTGGGAAGTTCTTCCAGAAGTGTGGACAGTACAGCAGAGTAAGATGTTTTAACCTGGGACCTCAGAAACATTGTCATTTGTGAAGGTCAATGTCCTGTGACCTGTTTTCAATTGTTCTATTTCTAAATCTCTGACAGGCTCTGAAACACTTTCTTAAGTGTCCCAACACAGATGACAACCTGGCAGTGGAGATGGCCATCGAGACGGTGAGCACTCTGTGCTTTTGACTGTGACTGTACAAATTGAACATTCAGTGTCGTGTGTCATTCAGTGTGTTTATAATGTCAGTCTGTGTGTGTTTTCAGGTTGGACAGGCCAAAGACGGCTCTTTGACCAATCAGCTGATAGATTACCTAATGGGTGAGAGTGATGGAATGCCCAAGGTAAGAAAATACATTTTTACTTTTTTTACTTTGTTCTGATTTCAGTTTTATTGGTTAGAACAGGTGTGGGCAAACGTTTGGACTCATGGGCCACAATGGGTTCTAAAATTTGACAAGGGGCCAGGTCAAGAGCAGATAGAAAGAGCATTCATATGAATTAAAATAAATGATGTGTAAAAGTCATGAAGGCTAATATGCTAAAATGCTTTAAGCAAGTTTTTTTAACGGCAGAAGTATAATGATAATAGAAATTAATAACATAATTTGGACAAGTTTGGCGGGCCAGACTAAAAAGCCAAACGGGCCACACCTGGCCCCCAGGCCATAGTTTGCCTATGCCTGTGTTAGAAGGATCATTCTCAACAAAATGAGGAAATTTCAAAAGTGGTTTTAAAGTAGGCAACTGGACTTACATCAAGTAAGTTGAAGACATTTTGCCTCTCATCCAAGATGAGGACAGTTTTATTGTCCTGGTGAGGAGTTTCCAGGTTTTTATCTGCCCCAAAGGGGGTGTGGTGTCCAGTAAAGTGGCCATGGGCCCGAACAATACCATTGACCGTTAAATGGTCATGTGAGTCGTTTGCCCTATGGTGAATCATTCCCCCTCCCTGTCCTCTGGGGCAAGTCCAGTTGCCTACTTTAAAACTGCTTTTGAGATTATTATGATGACCTGAGAATATCCACAAAAATGAGGAAATGTTTCCCATGACTTAAAACATGACAAGATAAATAGTAAAATTTCTGTATTTGGAGGTAAAAGTCCTGTCCTTATTACAGTCTCCTTTTATTTCTTTGGTCTTTGACAGGATGCCAAATACCTCTTCCGTCTCTATATGGCTCTGCAGCAGTACAGGGAGGCAGCCCGTACGGCCATCATCATCGCCAGGGAGGAGCAGTGTGCTGGTACAAACGCATTCACAAAATCACTGATAAACTAAATACACAAATACAGACAACATTAAGAAAAACATTTGACTTAACTACATTTCCGATTTTCTTTATCATCATTATTGCTACAGGAAACTACCGTAATGCCCATGACGTGCTGTTCAGCATGTATACAGAGCTGCAGGCTCAGAAGATAAAGATCCCTGCAGAAATGGTCACCAACCTAATGATCCTACACTCCTACCTGCTGGTCAAGGTCAGAGGTCAAATACTGTGGGAACGCCACATATTAGCTGTTATTTTAAAAAGTGTAAAAGTAATAGAACGTTTAGGTAAAATTAGTTTTAACAGACAATACATGTGTCCATGCTGTACAGTGCACAAATGTACTGACTGACAGACTGGGATTAGAGCAGAAGTCCAATACCTGACAGTTGTTCACAGTCATGTGCCTCTGGGTGATGTCGTCTTGGATATTGAAGTCCTCAGTTATGGATGGTCCAACAGAGTCCACTTCAAGGATAGGCTGATAGTCTGTGCTATAAATGGTGCAAATAACAACGATGACCCACGTCAGAAGAGAAGTAACCGTCTTCTGGTCAAGTCCAAGACCTAGTATTTTGTGTCACCCAGTTTAATCTGCATTGACCCCCTGTATCCCTATTTCTGACTCCAACTGAATGATATCTATATAGCCAATAGAGGCTGGCCAAAGACCCTGATCAGTGTTTTTGTGACTGTTTAGATCCATGTGAAAAGGGGAGACCACCTGAAAGGAGCACGCATGCTCATTCGTGTCAGCAACAACATCAGCAAGTTTCCAGCACGTGAGTAAAAACCAAATGAGACCAATATTTTTGATTTGGGTTGAAAATGACATATAGCTGAGGGTTAGGGTTGTGCTGTGTTAACACTTTGAAAGATTAGACTTTTGCAGGGTTAGGGTTGTGCTGTGTTAACACTTGTGCTAAAAGGTTCTTGTGCTAAAATGTAGTTTTTAGACAGCTAAAATTAAAGATTAGTTCTCAGGATTATCTTCCAATCAGAGGTTCCTAATCTGGGTTTTTACAGAATGCAACTGAAACTGCTGGTACTGATCCTTTAACAGAATAGCCAGTTAATAATTGTTTTTAAGTCCCACCTGTTTTTGATGTCTTTGCAGACGTTGTTCCCATCCTGACGTCTGCTGTCATTGAATGTCACCGAGCTGGACTGAAGAATTCTGCCTTCAGTTTTGCAGCAATGCTGATGAGACCAGAATACCGTAATGACATTGACCCAAAGTACAGGAAGAAGATTGAGGCTATGGTTCGGTGAGAGAAGAGTGTCCACATCCTAATGACTTTCTACTTTTGTCTATAGTTTGTGTGCATCTTTTAAATGCTGATAAAACATCCTGTGCTCCTTCCACAGACGCCCAGACACTTCAGAGCTGGAGGAGGAAACAACCCCCTGTCCTTTCTGTGGCTGCCAGCTGCCACAGAACGAACTTTTGTGTAGTTCCTGTAAAAATAACTTGCCCTACTGCATTGCAACGGTACAACACCCAACAATGCTCTATCATTTAATTTTTAATTAATATTTTTTTATCATCACTTTACCTTATTTTCTGTTCCCTTGTCATTCCCTCAGGGTCGTCATATGCTGAAAGAAGACTGGTCTGTTTGTCCTCACTGTGAATTTCCTGCTCTCTACTCACAGTTCACACTGTGAGTAACACACACACACACACACACAAGATGTATCATCATTAGCTAGTATTGGTTTAAAATCACAGATTCAATCAGATTATAGCAGATGTGATTAAAAAAAAAAGCTGTGAACTGTTATAGCATCAACTTGCATAATGATATTTTTCAATTATATTAATTATATAAGTCAAAACTTTTTCCAAATGACTTTAGACCCTAAAGTCTAAATATGTTTTATTTCAGGCTGCTGGAGACAGAATCAGTGTGTCCTATGTGCTCTGAGAGCCTGAATGTCAAACAGGTGAAGAAGATCTTAGATTGTTCTCCATATCTGATGACTGATCAACAATAACCATAACACTAAAGACAAAGTTAAGTTCTGCACCAGTCATATAACCAGTAAATAATAAGCGATAAATGGTACAAATGCATTATAAACTCTACCTATAGCAACAGAGTAACAACATACTTTACATAAGGTGTTTGTCTATTTTGTTATTGGCATGAATGTGTTTAACTTTATTTAAGTGTGTGGATGAATGTGTGTGACTTTTATTGTATTATATTATTTGGTGAGTGCTAACCAAATAAAGTTGGACCAAATAAAGGTTGCCTTCTGTTTTTTGAAGTACTCTATTTAATAGTCTAGTTTCTGTGAAAATATGAAATTTTCGTGTCATTTTTGGTAAAAATCTAATAAATTTTGATGAAAGTCTTTGTAATGTTTTTTTTCTTTTTCTTTTCCCGCAGGTTTGTCATGAAATAAGAGGATTTAGAGAACTTTTTTTTAAATTTTTTTTTATAAAGTTCCGTTTTGTGTAATTTCTGGTCAAAACTAAGAAATGCATACTTTTTGGACTTTTAAACACAAA
>NC_024315.1:7787549-7805086 GCF_000523025.1 Cynoglossus semilaevis | reverse complement strand
GTGTCGCTTCCCATCAGATTCGCCACCATGTCCGACAGAAAAGCCGTTTTTACACAAATTGCAGAAAGCTGGTTTAGAATCTCCACCCACTGGTCTCAGCCAAAAGGTGGCGTCTTATTTTTTCGGCACACTACACAAGGACGCCTTCACAGTATCAAAACAATTGCGCTCTCTACGATATCAGACGCTAAAGTGTGTGCGACTGCTGCGAGTCAGTCAGTTTGATTGACACATCACTCAGCCTGTCAGCTACCGCCTTATCCACGAAGGCCCCTATCATTGCTATAGACTGCACTGATAGTCGTGCCCATAGACAGCCAGGTACAGAAAATAGTTTATATTCAATTAAGTTATGTCGAATGAAAAAATGGGACAACATTTTAATTTTGCGTGACGCGGAACAAAGGCTAAAATTGCTGTTCAATACAACGTAAAGCGGGACAGGTGGTCATTCTAGTCTCCGTCTGTTATCGTCATGTTTTGCATACTGCAATTCGTTTTTGTTGACCACCTAATTTTTTTTAGCCGAACTAACATTTTTGGTATCGTTTTTGATTCATTATCCTGCAAGCTGATTGGATTGGATGCTGTCGAATCCAAACATCATCTAATTTGATTGGATGTTGTGGACAGCACGCCCACAGAAACTTTCCGACTGTTCCCCAAACAACTAGATCAGTAAAGATGGATCATTCATATTCTGTTTTCTGAGAAGCAGATCGATGTATGTAAAATATTTGTATTTAATTTTTAATTTACTTAAATATTTCCCCCAAATTAAACTCTGCTACAAAAAGTCATATTTTGCTTCTGATCTTTGGTATCAGGCATATGACAAATACAGTTTCGTATAAAAGTATTTTGTAGTTCATAAATATTTCTTTCTTTAATAATGTGCTGGTACCACATTAATGTTTTATTTAACTCTAATTTTCAACAAGAACCAGATTTACTTTTAAAGGATTAGAGACGAGTGGTTCTCTAGTGTAAATAAGACATGAACAGCAGGTCAGCACAAACGTGGGATATTTTTAAACACAAACTCCCTCTAACTGCCTCTAAGTTTGCTAGAAAACATATATATTTATTAATTTGGGTTGTGATTGAATTCTACTGGTGGGTCTATCGCCACTGGTCAAACTTTCCAATTACAAATCTTGATCACTTTCAAAACAAAATTAAAATAATTACATACTCCATTAGGTTTTCATTAACCCAGTGAGTTATCAAAAACATATAAAAGAAAAAGCTTTAAGGACTTTTAACATGGTTTTGTAAATGCGAGTTAACTTTATTTACACAAAAAAGAAATACTTTTGTACTCCTTTACTTTTCGTTAATACACAAAACAAAAACACAGCACGCCGACATTCATGAGCTACATATTTCTATATTCATTCTCATGAAATCTTTACAGGACTTTACAGTCTCAAGTAGGAAAACTATCGTTTACTAAAGACAATAGCAAAAGATAATAGTCACATTATTTACACCCTCGACACCTGGACCTGGCTGATCTGACACATGATATAAAAGAAGTGCAGACTCACATGATCAGTGATGGAACAAGCAGACAAGGAGCAGCATTGGTTCAGTACAGAGGAAAACAGAGTGATGGCACAGAGTTGAAAAAACTCTTGTGATTAGATGAATGTTGGGTCTTGGATCAGTTTCACTATTTTCCATTGCTTGCTTGTGGATTGGTGTAAGTGCAGGGACAGATACGAGATTCTGTTCTTTAAGCAGCAGCAGGAAAAAAAAAAAAAAGTTTTTCCTCATTTCTTAGTTTTGCCTTTGCCCTTTCCTTTGCCCTTCCCAGACTCTTCCTTTTTCTCCTTTGGCTCCTTTGGAGTCTTAATCTTCTTCTGCTGCAGGGACAGAGCAGGTGAAAATATGAATGACAGGAAATGTCAATTGAGAAATGAGTTTGGAAAATAAAATTGCTGGTGTGAGTACTTACTTTAATCATAGCGTCCACTTTAAGGTTGTCTTCACCTTCTGACTCCTCGTGTCCGTTGTCTTCTCCTCCTAGCTCCGACTCTCCTCCACCACGTCGGCTCTTCTTCACTATCTGCAGGGAGTACGGCGTCAAGTGAACTTCTTTGTTGTAGGCTCGGGTGAAAGCTGCCTTGACCTGGGTCAACAAGAAAAAAATAAGCAAAGGGGAAAAAAAAGAATAAAACCAACTCTTCTGTTGGTCTGAGCCACATTCTTAAATAAGTCTCTTTAATGCTGACCTTAGAGTCCAGTTTGGAGTAGGGGTCAGGCTGTCCACCCCAGACACTGATCTCCATGATGCTGTCCACATCCTCCTTGACAAGCTGGTAGTCATCCAGCAGCTGCACAGCCTGTCCGGCTCCCTCAGTTCCATGTTTCTGCAATGGGCTCAACAGCGCCTGCCGCAGGTAGTGCAGATAGTCAAGGTTGACTGCCTGTCGGCTGCTAAATGTCCTGCAGGAGCACAAAAAATGTCCTTGTTTCTCTTGCAAACACATACTTAAGAAACAGACAGACTACTGTATTTTTCAGTCACACCACAGCATTAGTCGCCTTTGTTAAACCAGTCTATGAGTCGCATTGATTTTTTAAAATAATTAGATTTACAGGAATTCAGAGATAAACGTTTAATCTTGAAAAAAAAAAAAAACGTACACAACTTAACAAAAACACAGGCTTAATATATTAACATTTAACAGAGTAGTCACTGCAAACATTCCTCCTCTACGTCATTTCTAAACAATTCCACAACATGAAGCTCTGTCTCCTGTATTCTTTTTAATGTGCACTGCATCTTAATTTAGTTGTGTGATTTTTTTTCCGGTTGTCACAAGTGTAGACAGTGCCCTCTTTTGGTCATAAATGACATGGGGTATATATTTAAATGCAAAATGCTTTAATATTTTAGTAGCAGTACCAGGCAAACTACTAAAAGTTGTGCAACCCATATTATGCAAAACACTGTACAATGTTTGCACTCACTTCAAGCTCATGTGTGAAGCCAGCTCCTGAACTATACGAGAATGTTTATTGGTGGAGGAGTTTTTGCCGAGCCAGCTGGGAAACGTAGGAAACTGACTCATGTAGCCCCTCATCAGCTCGCCTGGTAGCACACTGGCATAGATGGCCTATGACAGAATTAGATATTAGATGGTTAGCCAAGAGGCAGCACATCACAAAAAATGGACACAAAGCAATTAATGACCTGAGTTGGCAGCAGCGACCAGTTCTGTCCAGAGCGTATCCTCCTGTCCACCAGGTCTCCATCAGAGATGGAGTCTGCCGTCTTGCTGAGCAGCACCAGGTGGGCCTTGGGGTCTCCACTGTTTGTACAGAGACAGAGGAAAACCAAACAATGTTACAAAACAAACCTGGACGGTTGTTTGTTTGGTTTGAGGTACAGCTGCTCTTCCTCACCTGGCAGCTACAGGGCGAACGTGCAGGTAGTTCTCCTGGACGAAGAGTGGCGCTAGTGAGTAGTCGTGGAAGAAGAGGTCGGACTTGTCGATGAAGCTCATGTGCGCCGTCTCCTCTCCCAATGCAAACACCTTCCTGCACACGTCGAATGGCCCCAGTTTCATGTCCTTGCGAGCGCTGGCAGCGTCGGACTTACACTGGTCGTACGTCATCACCTTGTCTCTGGCCGACCACATGCTCAAGTTGTGGATCACCTGGAGTTATATAAAATAAAAAAACATCACAATGAAACAATAGTGAACAAAGACCTAAATAGTAAAGAACTGGACTTGGGTTTCCTCAGTACCTGTCGAACATCCTGATTGGACGCAAGGATGATTTCATTAAGAGCTGGAGGTGGGATTTTGATGCCTTCTTTGTAAGCAATGGACATCATGGCTCCCTGGAAATATGGACAGAACATTAAATGTTAGTTTTTGATGATTTGATGTGAAATTGATAATCTTAGGTTTTTGTGTGAATACACTATTAACTTAATTAACCTTGATCTGTTCCACTCGCGGCCTCTGAAATCTCAAATCAAAGCAGTAGTTTGCCAGTGACCTGATCTTGGGGTGGTTACGATCATTGCACATGCAGATGATGGGGATTTTTGAACTTTTGATCAGGCCAATCATCTCCTACAGAAGGTCAGAGGTCAGGAACACAGAAGAGAGAATGATTATCACTTAATCCTGCAGACACTTGAATTGCACTGATTAAAAACAAAACAAAATGTGTGACGTAAAAATCTGTTGACCATTTATTTCCAAATGCATTAACACCTAGAGAATGTAGCAGCAGTAAGAATGAGGTGTTTTTTCACCTGGATTCCTCCACGGTCCTCATTACCAGCCATCCCATCAACCTCATCCATGATCAGGATGTGTTTACTGCTTACTGTCTGCGAGGTGCCTACAAGACAGAAGCACAAACAAGAGAGCAGCAGATCAGCATGGGCATCTGTGTCACACATTTACTGGGACTTAAATGCAGAAACAGCAATGTTTGAATTCAGAAACACCTTGATTTTGGGGGGATTTCTATATTTATTTTACATATGATCATTGTTTGATTTTAGCTGGAAACAAGTTTTATTTTCTCTCATTAATGTAATCACTAATAAACATTCATCGTCTCCTCTAGACTGTTTTTTTAGTCATTGTGCATTTGCTTTTAATTAGTCCTCATCTTGTAAAAGAAAAAAAACATCAAGGAAAAGTTTTTAATAATGTTAATACTGCAGACTGAGAACAAAATGACTGTATCTGATTTAACAGAGTACACCAAAGATGGGTTAGTTCTTGAAAATTGACTGACCTTTGTAGAAGCCTTCGATGCTGGTGTTGTTAAGCGACTCTGCCACGACTTCCTTCAGATTGTTTTTACTGCGAGTGCAGCTGGCGTTCATCTCCACGAAGCTGAAACCAAGTTCCTGTGAGTCGAAAGTCACAGGTAAAATCAAAAGGTGACCAAAGGTTTTTTTAAAACACAATACAATTTAAAGTAACTGCGACCAAAGGTTTTTTAAAAACACAATACAATTTAAAGTAACTGCACTGTAATGTAAGAATATTTCCATCTGGACACTAACCTGACAGACCAGGGCTGCGGTGGTGGTCTTTCCCACACCAGGGGGTCCTGAGAGCAAAGCTGCCTTGAACCCTGATCCATCATCCCTCCCCCCTCCAAACTTACCAAACCTGGCTGCAGATACATGAAAAAAAACAGGACAAATCTACACTTCAATACCAAAAGTTCTCTGGTTTTTAGATGCGCCTCTTAAAGAGGAACTAATCCTCACAGTCTGGTACCTGGTGCTTTGGACGTGGTGCTGCCGTTGTTTTTGTACCAGTTCTTCAGCCACCGCAGCAGTTTATTGGCACAGCTCTGATCTCCCTGCTGACCAAGCACTGCCTTCAAGGAGAGTGGACGGTACTTGTCCACCCAGAGGAGACTGGCATCTTCTCCACTTACTGATGGAGAGCTAGGGCCTCGAGGTAGACAAGAAGAGGAAGACAAGGAGGGCGAGGAGGAGGAGAGGCCAAGCTCCCGGCGGGCCATGTGACCTGAACCTCTCCCAGGTGGCGTGCTGCTGCTTCCACCCTTCACACTGTGACCCTGTATCTGAGCAGTCTTTGACGGGCTGGGAGTGTGAGGGGACCTGGAATTACCCTTGGAAGGAGAGATCTTCTGAGGTCTGTTTGTAACCTTTGACACTTGACTGGGAGGAGTCCTGGTTTTTGAAGCTTTATTCTAATTTAAAACAAATCATATCCAATCTGTTAGAGCAGAAGACATCATCCTTTATATGTCATTTACCAGTTAGCTTTTTTTGCACTGATCACATTACAGCCAGACCTCTATATTTTACTTTAAGCACTTGTTGTATCTTAGTTTGTTGCTAACAGATTTTACAGGGTTTTACTAGTGTGAAGCAGGCTGCAGTGAAAGAATTAATAATTCACTTAATTTTTTTAAGAGATTTTTTTCATTTACTTTATTAATTTAAAGAAAATCCAGCAATGACCAGGTCTACTGTGTATTAAGAGATTAAATTACACAGTGACAGTAGTCTAAGAGGAAAGTTGATTAGATACTGGGGGGCTCACCTGGGCCTCAGCAGCTATTTCATACTTGGACTTCTTGCCTGGTTTAGTTCTGATCAGGTCCAGCAGACCGTCCTCATCCAGTATCTGTGTTCCCAAACTCTCAGCCTGAGCGGAGGACAACAAAGAGTTGAACCAGTTACAGGTGCAGACACAAAAACATTCATAAATCATTCACGCCTAAAAATATTTTATAAAACATTTTATATCGGTCTTCTGTTAACAGACACCAGGTTAGGTCACCTTCTCCAGCTTTGAGACTCCACTGTCCCTGCCCTGCACCAGGTATGTGGTTTTTTTGCTGACGTTGCCTGTAACTTTCCCCCCGTATCGCTCGATGAGAGATTTGGCATCATCTCTCTCCATGGACTCTAGGACCCCTGTCAGCACAAACACACAGCCTTCCAAACAGTTCTCTGCTCCCTGTGGAAAAGAAACACACATACCACAGATTCAAATGTAAGCTGTGAGATTCAGCTGAGTTTCCATTCACAACTGGACATCACAGATGTTTGGATTTCTACAACCTGTGGGATTTCCTTGGAGCCCAGAGCTTGTGGCCCGTCTCTGTTAAGGTAGTTTCTGTAAGCTGAAGCGTTGACTTTCTTCTTCTCTGCATCGTCGGGACTCGTGCTGATGCTCTGGTCAAAATGAAAAGGAATTCAACGTGTAGTTAAGGAAGTTATTTCATCAGTCAGTCACTGTGGAGACACAAAGTGATGCAGACACCATAGAGAAGGTTTCTACAGGACTCACACCTTTGGTTTCTTGGGAGATGTTTTAACTGCAGTGGGCGAGGATCCTGTTTTGGGTGTGAACTTCATGGGTGAAGCCAGAGGCTCCTTCTTGGGGGAGACTTTTGTGAGTGGTATGTGATTTTTGCTTTTCGGTTGCATAGCCTTTTCTTCATCCCTTTTCTTCATCATGGCCAGTCTAGAGCTAGCTTTAGCTGGAGAAGGGTTTTTCTTCTTTGGAGACGGGCTGATGATGTCCTCTGATTTGATGTGGCTTCTCTGTGATGGGCTGCTCTTGCTGCCGTCAGCAGAGTTTGTGCTGCTCTCAGTAGGAACTGCTGCAGGAGTTTGTTTCTCATCAAAACCTTTCCGTGCCTGGATGAAATAACAACAATGAACAAGATACACCGTTTAGTTAACTAATAGTACTAATTTGATTCACTGTTCATGCAGATATTAATTTCATACCTTCTTTGCCTGTGGCTCTTTGTCCTGCATGGCGAGTGTTCTGGCAAACTCCTCATCCCCATGGACCTGCTTTTCAAGCTAAGTCAAATTAAGACAACAAAAACATTTGATTTATTATACATTTTTCAAGATAAACCAAATGTATAACTTAGTTTATGGCTCTCATATCCTTTTTTTTTATCCAAATATATTTTAAATAATGGTAGAAGTCTCCATCTGCTGACCTCGGCATCTTCCTCCATCTGCAGCTGCCTGGCAAGTTCTTCATCACTGATTAGATCATCTTTGTCCTGTGTTGGCTGGACATAAACATACACATTGGTGTACAACCATCAATTATTTTTGGTTTTGTTGCACTAAAATTAATTCTACAAAAAACCTTAGCTGAACTTACAGCTTTTCTTTTAGCACTGGCAACCAGCTTCTTGGCTGAGCGTTGAATCGTGCCACTGCCAAAGTAGTCGAACACTGAGGTGGGGGTTTGTTTGGGTTGAACAGGCACCGGTGGAGACTTCAGCGCAGTCTTAACCTGTAGCGGAGATTTCACGACTTCTCTGGCTCCTGGTGGAGAATTATGTCTCTCTGTCTTTGTGTGTTTGGATGTGCTGTCCTGTTTGGCTTTTGAAACTTTCTTCAAGGTTGGAAAGCTGTCACTGTCAGAATCTACAGCCAAAGAAGCAAAATTTAAAAATAAGTCGGATAAATATCTAGTATTGTTATTTAAAAAAGATCAAATAGATGAAAATGCTTTCATATGTACTATCATATTATTGATGTAAAACATTTTTAAATCCTCAATATTTGTAATTAATATACATGTTCTGGGGCAGAAAAGTGAACAATTCAATCCCAGCCCAAACATTTACACTGAGAGGCTGTCACCTGTTTCAGAGACGTAATGCACAGGATCCTGTTTGGAAGGTGGTGTTCTTTTGCTCGGCTTGGCTTTGTCTTTTTTAGACTGCCTCACTGGTTCCTCCTCAGAGTCTGTAGAGCGAACAAATACACGGTCATGGGAAGACACAAAAAGGATGAAAAGCTGTCTCTTAAGAGCAGTCTGTTTGTTTGTCAACCGTTCCTTCAGTCCAAAAGACAAGTTAACTAACTAGAGTGAATCATCTTTTTTACCTGACTCTATGATGGCACGCTTCTTCCTCTTTTTCTCGCCATCATGTTGTTTCTCCTCCGCTTTGACCTGATTAACAACAAATTTGTAATAACTTAACTTCAGAATTACTGCCAGGTCCTAAATATAATCGTGTCGAGCTGTGTGGCAGTCTGCTGTAAAATATATCAGTTGTGAAGTGAGTTATGGCCATCAAAATGTTTGAATTTAGAATTATTATTTTAAATCAAACACATGATGTGTACTAGTCTTGCAGTGGGGTTAAACTCTTGTGTGATTTATTGTTCTATTTGGCTTAGCAATGAAGGTGCAGACGTTGAGTTCATCTTGACAGACTTATTGCCTTACCTTGGTCTCTTTCTTTTTCTTCTTCTCCTCTGCTTTCAAATTTCCATTCTGGGGTTTCTGCACCGCAGGTTTGGCTGCAGTCGGTGCAAAGAACCGCCTAATGTCCTGGGTGAAAAATAACAGAATGGGTATAATTATAAATGTTGATTATTTTTTTCCCAATACGATTAAGACAGCATTTTCCTTTGAGTAATTTATAAATGTATTTGAAATATATGGGTTTAAAAATGTTAATGTAATGGCATAATGGTTGAATACATGCTTTTAAGAATGCATCTAGTAGAATACACACTGTATGGTATAATCCATGCAATATTTGTAATTACACACATTTTTCTTTGTATTTAACATGAATAAATTATAAGTTACACAGGTTTATTATCTAGCTCTTAGACAGGGAGAGATAACAGTCATCATATTTCCCATCAAGTAATAATACTTATGCACAGATACTTTTGCCATGTAAAGGTACTACTGTACTTGTTTCCGGGCTTGATGACAACTACCAACAGTTAGTATATGAGAGAATCGGCAGTGTCGGTGGCCGATATTCTTGTTATTTATGCTCTGACAGGAAGAGCCTTTCATCTAGCCTCTTTAGAAGCAATACATAGAACATTAGTAATGATTTTTTAAAAATGACAATTAACATTTGAAAAACAAGTAAACGTGTACTTTACATCCACGTTTTATCTCGTTGTAATATCATCCTTCTCATACGACCAAGAAAAGGGTCGAACACTGTAATTTAATCACGAGCAGCAGAGTAAAAATGTTCCTAGCTTTACTTTGTCAATAACGCTCTGACAACTTTCTCCCCTCGACTGCAGATGACGCAGCTTCTCTCTTTCACTCCGTCACAAATCTGCAACTTACCATGGTGAAGAAGCAGAGGGTCTTCTTTTGCAGCCTTTGCAGCCAAAGTTTCCTTAATATCAGAAGAGAACAAAAATGAACACAACAGTGTTAGTAGCAGCAGCTTGGCGCGAAGCTTCACTCTGTAGTCGCATGGAGATGACGAAGACCCGCGATCTGGAAGCCTTGCGTCGCTGTACGTCAAACAGCATCCGGTGAAACAAAGGCAGGAATATGATGAGATGGAGCCTAACTGCTGCTAAACGACGTTAAAACAGTTAGTAATACACTTGTTAACTGGACAAAGAATAAGGAATAAAATGTTAATTTGATTCTTTCAAAGATATATTAAACATAGTAGTATTAAACAACTTTCATAACATAATTACACAAAATATGTTATCCTCTTTCTGAATTACATTGATTTTTTTATGTAGCCTAGCATATAAGCAGACATCTGGATGTAAACACTTAGAAGTGGAGAATAAATCCAGTATGTCACATGACGGTAGTAAAACGGATATATGGTGGAGCTGTGTTGTAGAAAACAAACAGAAAAACAGGTCGCCGTAGCTTTAGTGGGACAAATTAAAAAAATAAGAATCTAAACTTCTCTTACAAAACTCAATTTTAATGTAGTTTGAGGTGTCTCAAAAACAAAACAAAAACAAACATAAATTATAAATAGTCTGGTTGGACTATTTATAATTTATGTTTTTCTGTCTAACCTGAAAGGGTCCATGGTATAAGATTAAAAACATGACATTATGTTAATTTTGAATATGAATTTAAAAACTAAGATTTAGTTTAGATTTAGATACTTTGTGGCACCTAGCAAAGGAAAAGCCTGACCAGGGTTAGCTAGTTGAATAGTGGGTAGAGACAATACATTCAGGATTGTGGACTTTTGTTTATAAAAAAAAATAAATCTCAAGTGTGGCTGGTCTATGCCTTCATTAAACAGTAGTCATGTTTGTGTAACTGAACATCACAATACTTAATACAAGAAAATTTTACTTTTTACAACCCTATCAATTTAGACAACTACAATTATTTTTTTCCAGTAGACACCGAGAATATAATAATATTGACATGGAGTGGTGATGGAGTCAATTTACAATGAAATAACTGTTGACATGTCAAAAAAGACAAACTGCCAAGAGTGATTCATTGAAAAAGTTGGTAGATTTATTGGTCATTAGAGAACACAGGGAACGTTCATTCAACTTCTGGTTCCACCACAGTTGTTTTCTCGCTGATATAAATGCCATCCAGAAACTTCCTGATGTCCTTCTTTCTGACCATGGTGGCCTGTTGGATCAAAGAGGCTGGTGGGGAAAAAGATCAAAGTGTTAAAAGGAACAATAAGGCATCTAATTTACTAATTAAAATTAAGACCTTGTAGAAAGAAAGACAAGAGTAGCAGTGTGTAGGGGGTTCATTAGTGAGGAAATAAATTATTTCAGCAATTACTCAAAGAAAAATAAACACAAAAAGAGCATTAGAAATGTTTAGGTTCAGTGAAGACAACACCTAACTTAATACTAAAAATTCACAGGACACATAATTGGCTTTTGTAATTTGTATCATGCATTTATAACATGCCCTGAAACTCCAGTGCTAACATAAAACAGTAAATGAAATGTGTGAAAAGCAAAGAAATCACAAGCACCTTTAGAAAGTAAGAAAAAAAGGAGTGAAAACATGCACAACAGTGGACAAAAGAAAACAGGAAGGCTGCCCCAGAGGGGAAGGGAAGGGAAGGCTCGGACGGTATTCTAACCTCTACGGCTGCAGGTGGAACTTTTAATGACCTGGCTCCACAACTGTTCCCTTCTCAGACACATAAATACCATCTAAGAATTTTCTGATATCCTTGTTTTTGACTGTGGTGGCCTGCTGGATCAGAGCAGCTGCAACAAAAAAACAGGGTTGATTAGCCTATGACAGCACATCAGAAATCACAACGAACAATGGTCTGGTGAAGACTGCAGGATCAGACTGTGAAGAGTCAGGAGTTATATCTGTCTATTCCTATAGAAATGAATAGTACAGAATAGCTCAATATTCCCTTGTGATTGTAGTGGTGAATATAATGAATGTTAAAGTATGTCCTATGAACACTGGTTCACTTGACAAAAGTAGTTGTGGACTATTTGTAGGTAAAGACTAGACTATACTCAATACAAACTTTACATGCTCATTGCACATGTTTTAAAGCCGACAGGGAAAATAATATTACAACAACATACATAGCCAACTTCATCTCAACACACCAAATGACTTAAATGCAATAAGTAGTACTTTTTTTTTTATTCCAAAAAATTGCTGCAATATTTGCGATGTGTTCTTTTTTGGACATTCATAATAGCAAACATCAAAAGCTCTATCTATTTGAACCAAGCTTATCATGGCCCAGAAATTTGACATTAAGCCTGATAATGTCAAAACCAATTATAACCAACTGTCTGCAATAAGATCACTGCAGACAGCTATAAAGAATATAAAAACCTTAGAACGAACCCATTCCCCTGCGTCCGTAACAATGTTTCACAGCAGTTAAATCAATGGGCTTAAAACACCAGATACACAATTATCTTACATGATACCACGTAGAAGACAAGTCTAAGGAAAATAGAAAAAAAAGCTTACATGAGTTTGACACCAGCTCAATGTCATTGCCCTCAAGAATGAGCTCGTCTTTCTGGGCAGGTGAGACTGAACAGACAACACCTGAAAGAGACAAGCATCAAATTAATGTCACACAAGACCCAAATCCATAGAATTGATATTCTGAGGTATGGTACTTGTAAAAGTGCACTGTAACCACACAACAGACAACTTAATGTGACCTCATGCTTGATACTTTAAAACACATTCACTGAGGAGCCACCTCTTTGACGTCAACAGAAAAAGTTTCTACGGTTGAGTTTTTCATGTCAAGTGGCTATAAATCCTAAAGCACTCAGACTTGTGAAACGTGTGAAATGTGAAACGTCAACATTTGTTTAGAGCACAAGTAATCATTAAATAAGCAGATTAACCTCCACAAGTGCCAAGTCTCAACCAAGTTTTAAAATATACCCTTTACTATGAAGATTTTACAAATCCTAACTCCATCACATGTGGACTCACCAGCCCTCATTCGGACACGGCGAATGTACTTCTCTCCCAAGAAGTTTCTGATCTCCACCATACTGCCACCCTCCTGGATCACGACGTTAATTGGGAAATGGGCGTACACAGAGCGCATTTTGTATCTGAATCCCTGCAGCCAGGAAAGAAATAAAAATCCACTGAGCCAGGACATGAAAATTAAAATGTTCAAAAATGACCCACTCTTATGAATAATACAAACACTTTTGATTTATTTAAAATACCATATATGAAATGAAGTAAACCTCACCAATGTGACTCCCTTGATCATGTTCTGGACATGGCTGCAGATGGTGCGCACTGTGGCCAGCTCCTTTCTATTTCCCCACCATTTATCAACACGGAGCTGAGAGAAACAAAAACGATGACAAATGTAAACAGTTGCTGATATTATGTGAAAGAATACTGACAAAACCATTCATCACATCTGCTATGCTTGATGGAAATCAACGATAGTTTAAACCAAAATTATTTAAGTGAATTTCTTAATTTTTAAATAATTTTCTCTTACCTAATTTACAGATATTTACACAGATAAATGTAACAACTGCTTCGTGCTTTGAATTTAAATTAAAAATAAAAGTTCTTTGAAATAAATGACCCCAGTGATCCATATTAAAAACAATTCCATTAATGGAGAGTAAAATTAAATTTAAGTTAAATTTAATAATGATTTACCTTTTTCATTTAAGTTGTAGCAATGACTGGTTAATTAAAACAAGTTGTAATGCACACCTACTTAGGGTGCCATTATTGGCACAACATATTTATTAATTATTTTCTTAACCTTGTTATTACTGTGGTTGTGGGAGTCCTGAGATGTTCTACACATTTATCTTTTAAGAATTTCTAAAGTAAGAAATGCTTAAGATAAAAGAATAAGTTAATAAAACTGACACTGGTACATCTGGCTTTATGCCTGCACCATTGTGTTGCATCTCTGCGAAAAAGGTGCATGGTACTACAATGTGTCATTTAAAAAAATAAAAAAACTGACACACTCACATTTTGGTTGCAAACCATAACATGACTGGCTGGTTGGTTTAACTTACCCTTTTCTGTTTCTTGCCGAGCAGGGACAGTTCCAGGTTGATGTGGTTGAACTCTCTGGTGAGTTTACCACGGGGACCCTTGACAGTCACTGTCCGTCCCTTTAACTTCACCTCGACTGTAGTCACAGTAGAAAGGTTAAAAAAAGGAGTCAGCAGCGTTTAATATACATAAAAACGGCACACTTTCTTTTCTAGCATCTTTTCGTCGAGTCTAAACATTGTATCTTACCATTGTCGGGGAGGTCTACAGACTGACTGCTGAGAATGGTCTTCATTCTGTGGAGACAAAAATATGGTGGAGTCGGTAAATCACTGTGGCTACTAAACTCCCTGGATGATACTGGTAAATGATGTTAAGAACCGAACAATAATGAGTTCGCTGTCAGACTCATTGAAGTCACACTAGTAGCTAGTACTAGCACTAGAGCTAATGCTAACGTGGACTACAAATTATCACACAAGTCAATATTTCGATGCTTTTAAACGCAATAATCCCATTTGATATTTTAATGTTGAACAAAGGTGACGACTATGGAAAAACATCCTTTTAATGAACTTAAACTCAAATTTAAAAACGTTGTGGCACTCAGCGGCGTCAGGCCTAGACTCTTCACAGTATAAAGTAATCAAATATCATTGCACAGGCATCAAGTAAGGCCTAAATACAACGTTAGCTGCGAATAACTATATTTGATATGTCATATGTCTAGAATTAAGAAGAGAAATATGTTTAATAGAGCTAGATGGGTTTAGATTTACAGGCACGAAAATAATTTCTCAGCTATCCTCACCTCGCCGGTAGCAGAGGAAAGGAGGAAGGAAGGACGTCACGACGCTGTTGTAGTGCACGCGCCTGCCGTCCCCAGGCATCATAAACGATCGACGATCATTTCTATGCGCTCTCTGGTCTCGCTTTGATACATTTAAAAGCTTCTTTTACCCACTTTTGTAAAAACAAAATGCCCCCCGAAGTAGAAACGCCCTTTAAAATAGACAAACGTGATTATTATATGAATTTTAAAGAGCATACAGTCGTTACTGAATCACTAACACAGGGATTTCCCAAATATGGGATCAATAAAGTTCAATTTTTTTTTGTTTTTTAAATGAAAGGAATAAGTTTTACTTGACAAGACAAATGGCATCATCTGTACAGTACCACTTTAAGACCAATTTAAACCAGTTTAAATGCATTACACACACTCACAAATATATAAATACATTTTATTAGAAAGATCTGATTGGGCTTTTTATTGACGCAAATAAAACTGAAAAATCATGTAATCAAAGATGTCAAAGAACAGAAGTTGATGAAACCACACATTATAAAAGACGTGTAGCGTCGCAAAAACCTAAATGATTCGCCACGTCAATGTAATAATGATAATAATAATAATAATAACATTTCTTAAAACCTTTTTTGATTCTAGAGTGACTGTATATTCCTTATGTAAAATACATGTACATATTAAATACGTTTACAGAACTGGCATAGCATGTTTTCATTAATACTTGTTACTTTTTGTGGCAATAATGTTTTTACTGATGTTACGTTGTGAAACCGTTTCCCTTTATCCCATTTTCTCACATCCCTTGAATGCAGCATCAGACCAAAGCAGCTGCTCGTCGAGGTTTGTTGCCATTAGAAAGTCGTCTGCTTACCAAAGTCATGGCGTTATTCAAACAGAGTTGCTGTGTTGCTGGTCGATTCTCCACACACCATTCATGGCTGACTTATAGATGTGTGCCACACGTGAGTATTTCCACACAGACATTTACCACTTTCGTCCGTGGACATTGAATGTGATGTGTTCACGTTTAACGTCTGCTGTTAGGCCTGCGCCACTGTGCTGAAGTCCAGGCTTCAGTCATGTGTCTTGTCAGTTAAGCGCTGTGTCTACGCAATGTCAATTCGTTTAAAACAAGCATCAAGCTTGATGCTGATATTTAGCACTGCCAGATTTTTTTTGTTCATTATTAGCGTTGTCATAGTCATGTCATGTGAAAATGGCGGATTAAAACATATTCGTATTATAACGTATTCTTATGATTTGTGGCAAAGTTTAACTCCGTCAACGTCCAACTGATTGGTCCAGCCACCAATCGATTAATATTAATCGGCTTTTAACTTTTAACACAATTGTAGGTGGCAGCAATATCTGCATCAACAGTATTATTTATTAACCATTATTCAGTGATTAGCTGATTAATCTTTCTAATTGTGATCAATGAGTTAGAATTATATATATTTTTTGAAATTCAAAACATTTGAGGAAATGTATGTTTTTAGGTCTCAGTCCAACTGACAATTCCTGTGTGTGCTTTTTGGGATCATTTATGACAAGTTGATTGTAGTAAACCTGACCAAACCATCCTGCCCTTGTAGGTTTTCTCCAACTGTCTTTCATCTGTGGCCACATCCTCCTCAGCCCCGACTGAGAGAAAGATGGGGCAGCTGAGTGACGATGGGCCCGATCTGCAAGACTTCATTTCTGGAGAACTGTCGGATAAAAGCAAGTGGACAGAATACAAAGGCAACCTGAGGAGACAGAAAGGAGAGAGGTAAAAATGATATTCGATATACAATTTTACAAAGCTTGATGGTAAATTTTCTACCAAAGTGCTTTTTTATCTTCATGTTATACACTCACATAGAGAGAAGATCATTATAGAGTTTATAAGTGGCTCCACTTTTTGTTATTTCAGGCTACGGCTTCCTCCGTGGCTCAAGACAGAGATCCCCATTGGAAAGAATTACAACAAGCTGAAAAACACACTGAGAGACCTGAACCTTCATACTGTGAGTTTTGTTAGCTATATTTTCCAACAGTTGCAATATATAAAAATACTTGGAACTTGGTTTTTGCATCTCTTTGACTTGACATTTCAATATAGTTTCTTTGGTCATTGGTCTGTGTTCTCAGGTGTGTGAGGAGGCCAGGTGTCCAAACATTGGAGAGTGCTGGGGAGGAGGGGAGCATGCCACAGCCACCGCCACCATCATGGTCAGTCTGGTGTAACACTGTGTAACAACAAACTCTAATTTGGTGTAATAATAATAATATTTATTTGATAGAGAGCCAGACAGGTTAAAATCAAAATACTAAAGGACTGACTACAGTACTTTGTTTATAATATTTAATTGCTAAAAAAAAACTATGGCAGTAAGTCTAAACAGTACTTTGTTTGTAATCTTTAATTGCTAAAAAAACTATGGCAGTAAGTCTAAAACCAGACAAAATATTAGCGAACGTTATCAAAGAAATAACTAATAGATTGCAAAAATAACTAAAAATTTGACATTGAGAAATGTTACTCGGGTACAATATTCTTACAGTAGGTTTCTGCCTAAAAAAAGCAATAAAAGGTATGGAAAAACAAACAATGAATGCATTAAAACTGATCTGTTTTCCTGTCAATCAGTCACGCACTAATTTTAAAATTGGATTATAAATTATAAAATAAATATGACTCTCTTTTTTTGTGCATGTAGTTGATGGGAGACACTTGCACCCGTGGGTGTAGGTTCTGCTCAGTGAAGACGGCCCGTCGTCCACCACCTCTTGATCCAGACGAGCCCTACCACACAGCCCAGGCCATCGCTGCGTGGGGTCTGGACTATGTGGTTCTCACCTCAGTGGACCGTGATGGTGACAGCTTTCTGTTCTTATCTACATACATAACTTTCCTAATAAAATGACACCAGTAAAATGTTTTACATTCAATGTTCAAAGCA
>NC_024315.1:7770737-7787506 GCF_000523025.1 Cynoglossus semilaevis | reverse complement strand
ATCCACCTAATCCTGTAAATTTTGGGATTGGGATTTAGGATCAACCTGTTCAACAGTTAATTCAGGACCTGAGCTTTTTGGTAAAGGTTTTTGAATTTTTTCTAGAAGGAACAAATATCAGTCCAGAGACACTGGTCAGAGTCATCACATAGACAAAAACATGGTTTTACTCAGAACTGGCACAGTTTCACTCTTTGCTGCCTCCACTGGCCAACCTGCTGTAATAACTGCAAGTACAACCACACCTTTACATGTTGGTGCAGCAAAGACTTTTAGCATGTCCCTGAACCACAACAGGAAGAATGTATCAATCACAACTTCATTATGACACACACATAAAAATGACTTTTTCCTTCTCTGTGCAGACATTGCTGATGGTGGCGCTGAGCACTTTGCAAAAACAGTTTCTAACATAAAAGAACGGTATATAAAAAATATCTTTCCGCCTGATATTTTAACATTCACGTTTAGGCAACATTTATATGTAGAATTTACTTTCTTTGACTCCTTTACCTCCTTCTCCTCCTTTCAGGAATCCTAAGCTCCTGGTGGAATGTCTGACCCCTGATTTCCGTGGTGACCTGGCAGCAGTGGAGAGAGTGGCCCTGTCAGGGTTAGATGTTTATGCCCACAACGTGGAGACTGTGAGAGAACTGCAGAGGTACGTCAAATACAAGATTCAGCAGTCTGATTGTCACTTTGATAAAACAGACAAAAGTAGAAACACACACATCCTCTCATGTCAATGTGTAGTTGACGTCACTTTGGTAAACGACCAGCTAAAAAATGAGAAGTCACAGGAGAGAAACAGATTTTATATTTATTCTACCAGCAGATGGCGCGGTGGAGTCGTTTCCCTACTGTTAGTACGTTAAACCCATTGGAGAGGTTTCTCCACATAAACTGTGTATGTTGGATCAGAGTCAGTGTGACTCGGGGCGTCTCTGTCTTATTTGTTGTCAGGTTTGTGCGAGACCCAAAAGCCAACTTTGACCAGTCTCTGAGTGTCCTGAAACACGCTAAAAAGGTCAACCCGGCTCTGCTCACCAAGACGTCCATCATGCTCGGACTGGGGGAGAGTGACCAACAGATACACAACACTTTAACTGGTGTGCTGAGCAACACACACACACACACACAAAACTACAGTACAGTGATGTAAACTACTACAATTTCCTGTTCTGTGCTGACATTGCAGAGCTGAGAGAGGCAGAAGTGGACTGTCTGACTCTGGGCCAGTACATGCAGCCCACTAAACGCCACCTGAAGGTGAGCACAACAGATTCAATGTTAATTCACTATGAAAGCAAATAAAAGAGCTTTGGAGTTCATTTATAAAAGGACTGCTTGTTTCTGGATGAAGGTGGATGAATACATCACTCCGGAGAAGTTTAGCTACTGGGAAAAGGTCGGAAATGATATGGGCTTTGCTTACACTGCCAGTGGGCCACTGGTGAGATCCTCCTACAAAGCAGGTGAGAAAGTCAACAGACATTTTACACATCGACACATTTCGTGGAGCCGTGGACTTTCAGAAACACCTGAGGATTATAAGAATGTTTTGTATTGTAAAACATTTCTTTATAAAACTATAATTTAATAATATAAAAACTATAAACTAATATAAAACTGATTATAAAAATGTCTCTTTTCACATGAAGGGATCACACTAATTAATTAGTCATTGTTGAACAATTAAGATCCACAGATGGTAGTGGACTCCGAGGTATAGAAGGCTGGGGGTTTTTTGTACAAAGTGCAGCAACAGATAAAGGAAAGAGGAATGTCAGGGATGGACAGAAATGTTACAAAAAAGGCCAACATTACAACAGTCTTTAGTCACCAAGAGCGAGGGAGAAGTGAAAGTTAAATATAAAATCGTACAAGTGGAGAGAGAGATTATAGATGGGCAGTTTGTACAATGATATGCATAAGTTGTATACAATATTAAGTATGTTTTTAACATGAATATGCTCACCTTATTGTGTCACCACTGTAGAGAATGTCTGCATTTATATTTAAATCGTGCTAAACAGGTGAGTTCTTCCTGAAGAATCTCCTGAAGAAGAGAAGAACAGCGGTCACCAAGGAAGAATAATAGAACAGCTGAACCACGGCCCGGGCTACAATCTCAGCTCTGCTGTAAAAACCACAGGAATAACTCTGTTATCTCAATCCTGGTAATCAGTGGTTCAATCACTGCAGCGTCTACTTCACTGACCCACCTGTGACAACGCAGAGATGAAAGAGAAGAATGGCCGTTAGTGGCCTGCAGTCATGTGACCCGTCATTCCCAGAGACTGCTGGGACCAACACAGATGTTCTGTTAGAGTGGTTGGTGCCGGAGGGGGAAAGGGGTGGGGACAAGAGTCAAAATGTTTTGACTCTTGTCGTTTCAACATTTTTATTTAACATTAATTTCATCATGTGCAATTTTACTGAGAGCTTTCAAAAAGTGAGACACAGTTGGAAGGATTATGTGGCAATAATGCATATTACAATTAAAGAAATAAAGGAAGATTTTTATTTTCAGATCACTTGTATTTTTGTGTTTATGGATAGACCACTAGGCTTTTTTGTCTTTGAAAAGTGGGAAACACTGATGTTTAGGTGTAAATTTCTCTTAGAAAAGTGAGGGCATCGACTGAGGCCCTAAACCACATCCACAGCTGACTCTGTCCCTCGGGGGGCAGTGACCCACTGACCTTTTACAGTGACCAGCGTTTACTAGGACTTTGATGTCTGTTGTTCCAGCAATGATGATTTAATTACAGGCTGTTGTTTAGATCTGAGGGTCAGAGAACAGATGTACACAACATGGCTGCCAGGTTCCTGCTAACGACTGTTGTAACTGGGATTGTAATGCAAGAATTTATTTTTTCTGTGGAAGTTCTATATATATTTCTGTTGTAATTTTATTATTATTTAACCATTTTGGTTTATATTTACCTCAAAGGATCTGGATTAATCATGGATTATCCTCCAAAGACCACCCTCACTGAAGAAATCCATGACTGATTTAGAGAAAAGTGAAACTGTACTCTTGATTTAAAGAATTAAAAAAGTTTAAAATTAAAATTCCAAATCTTTTTTTTTATCTATTGAAAAATTAGAAACATTAAGGACACATTTTTTATTGCATTGGCCCTTTAAGTAACCAAATCTTTTTTTTTATCCATTGAAGAATTAGAAACATTAAGGACACACTTTTTTATTGCATTGGCCCTTTAAGTAATTCATTACTGATATAGAGGACACAAACAGATTAACATACAGTAAAAACGACTTAGAAAAAATACCATTCTCTTTAAAAAATACTATAAAATTTTGAAATATTTGATTACACAGTAAATACCGGTAAAATCACTGAAGGACTGGCACAGAAATGTTTGCGGTGATAAGATCAAGCGTTTGGAATGTTTTATCAAAGAGAGTCTGAGGTGAAGTTAAAAAAAACTGCTGTGACTCACAGCAGGGGAGGGGACAGTCATGTCTCTGATTTGCAGACATGTACTAACGTCAGAGTGACAAATGTTGTCGACCAGCTACAAAAGGTAGTGAACGGCTTAATGATGTGAGAGGTGTGGTCAAGCTGCTTTTAGGCTTTGGATTTTTTGGGGGGAGGTTCGATGGCACCGAGGCGAGAACCCACAGCTGCAGCGCTGTAGGGGATTCTCAGAGTCGACACTTTCTTCCCGATTGTCTCGATCTGCATAGAGACAAAAGAAGCTTGTGTCACACCTGCTGGCCCTCGCCCTTCATTTTTGTTTTGAACATTTTTTTAAATGATTGTTCCCACGTGCTCACCTGAAAGCCGATGTCCTGAAGGTGAGCATGGAGGTGATCCAACACTCTGCGACCGTCAAATATGAACGCTGGTTTCAGCATCTTCTTGTAGATCTTTTCATAATCCAGTTCCTGTGGAAATAAAGACTCTCCCAGATCAGACACAGGGGTCAGAGGTGGAGCGGATGGAGTTCATAAAGGGAGTTGATCTTACTTTGAACATGTCCCATTCAGTGCAGATGACCAAGGCATGGGCACTCTGACAGGCTTCATAGGGGTCAGAGGTCACGGTCACCAGATCAGACACTAAAAAGTACATTTAAGGACATTTATTTGATTGAGCCGTACCACCATCTATAAATAAAAACCCTTTCACTACCACACTGCTGTTAACGGTTACAACTGTTGGACACCTGACTGACAGACTTGTCCCTTTCTTTTGTCCAGTAGGTCAGATATAAACAGGCCTCACCTTCTTGACCAGTTTATTTATAAATAAGACATTTAAAGTCTCAGACCAACACACACCTCTCTCTGGATTGTCCTCTGAAATGTTGGGCTGAGAGAGGTCATGAATGATCTGCTCTTTGAGGACTTTGGGGTCGTAGATGAACAGCTTGGCTCCTTCGTCCATTAAATACTTAGAGATGTAGATACTGGAAGACTCCCTGGTTGTGACAATAAAGGCAGACTCTGGTTAGTCAAGTCTCCACCTGAACAGGGCCATAGTTTAGCACAGTTGTGTAAGAAACGAGGGCGTTGCGTGCAAACACCAACAGGTTTATGATTAAACAGATGGACAGTCGCACAGGGACTTCAGAGAGAAACACAAAGTTCACCTAAAACAAACTGTACCTGGTGTCGCCGGTGTCTTTTTTGAAGGAGAAGCCGAGCAGAGCGATTTTCTTGCCTGTGACCGTGTTGAAGAGACAGTCGATAATCCTGTGAGCAAACCGCCGCCTCTGGTACTCATTCATGTCTATCACCTAGGAACACATGACAGTAAATGTCTTGTTAGCACATTGCAAACTTGTTGACAACTCCGGTCAGAATGTCTGAGTAAATCTGCAGTTGAAGACCAACCACACCACTGTCTTTTATTTCCTCATCAGTAAAAAGTGCAAGTTTAAGTACAGCACCACCAACATGAACAGGAGCTCGGCCTGTTTCTACATCCTGTATTTATATTTTTAGCTCACATATGATGACAGGCTTACACTGTTACACAGAAAAAAACTAATACGCAAATTAAGAAATTAAAAACCTTTTCTAAAGTTTTGTCTGTGTTAATACAAACTAATCTTTGTACAAGTTCATGTCTGTGGCATTCAAAGGGGCGTGGTCTGTCATCCTGACTGTTGGTTCTTTAGACGTATTCCTTCCATTGTAGTCATACAACCAAGTCATTGCATTTAGAGTCATTTTTCATGGCATGCAAACAAAATTTGCTGCTGTGCTATGACCAAACACAACATTATGAAATCTCAACTGTTACTTTTGTTTGATTAAAAGGAATAACTAAAAAAAAAGTATGGTGACTTCACTTGTTAGAACTAAAAAAAAAGTATGGTGACTTCACTTGTTAGTTCCTATTTTTGATGTTCTGTTGTATGTTTTTAGTGATACCAAATCATTCTGCCACATCAATGCATGAAAACAGTAATGTTTGGTAATTATCCAGTATATTATAAATTCGGATTCAAACTATAATAAAATGACAATACTGAGGGATCAATAAAGTTCTATCCATAACAGTTTTACAACAAGCTTTTTGTAGTTCTTACCTGCTGCCAGTAGGAGGCCACTTCAGGCAGGTTCAGGGCCTCGCACAGATAGACCAGATTCAACACATCCTTTTGGAAGCAGCTTCCACCAAAACCTGGTCAGATCATTATAGAAACAGACACATGTGATCAACAATGGGTCTGTAAATAAAAAAGTTGTCAAGTTTTTCCACAACTCACCAACACTGGCTTTGAGAAACTTGCTGCCTATTCTCTGGTCCATGCCGATAGCTTTGGCCACTTCTTCCACATCAGCTCCAGTGGCCTCACACAGAGCACTGATGCTGTTGATGCTGCTGATTCGCTGAGCCAGGAATGCATTGGCTGCCTGTTCACACGTGCACACGTACATACAAACACACAGTGTTCAGATGACACATGGTCATATTTGACTTTTTTTTATTATTTAAATTTTGAAGATGTAATTTATTCTATATATTTACATTTTGAAGATGCAATTTATTCTATATTTATTTTTTGTATTTATAGTGTGTTTTCTTCAAATATGTTGATGAAAATCGGTTAAATATTTAAAAGCCCACATCTTACACTCACCAGTTTGGACAGCTCAGAGGACCATGTATTGGTGGTGATGATTCTGGATTTAGGAACCCAGTGTTCATAGACAGCACACAGTGCTCTGATTGCCTTTTGCCCTTCGGCGGTTTCATCGCCACCAATCAGGACACGGTCTGGCTCTTTCAGGTCCCTGACGGCTGTACCTTCAGCGAGGAACTCTGGGTTTGACAACACCTGAAGCAGCAACTTGACTTCAGAAACACATGACAAAACACATGTGACGGAGTTTGGTACATGTTGTTATGCTCACCTGTAGGTTGAGGCTGGGTTTGGTGTTGGCGTCAAAAATCCTTCGAATACTCTCTGCAGCTCTGACTGGGACCGTGCTCTTCTCTGTGACGATCTTGTAACCATCAGAAACCTCCACAATCTGACGAGCGCACGCCTCAATGAATTTCAGATCGGCTGCTCGGCCCTTACCCATACCATAAGTCTTTGTCGGTGTGTTAACCTGTGGGGCAGGTCGAACCAGGTAGTGTCAAGATAACGTGAATTCTCTCATGTTCAAATAAGAAATATGGAGGGTATGTGTTTTCATTTGTACTCACAGAGATAAAGACGAGGTCAGCCCCCCGGATGGCTGAGTCTATGTCTGTGGAGAAGAACAAATTTTTCCCTCTGCATGACTCGACCACTTCTTTCAGGCCCGGCTGGAGAGAAAAATGAGACATAAAGGGTGTGTCAACAAATGAGTACACAGAGACGCAGGGTTTTTCTTACAAAAATGTACCACTAAAGTTCCCTCTGACTGGTCATCGGCCGCCTTTCCACTAGAAATTCATGATGTAATACCCTGTGGTATTGGTTTACGTAGGGAAGCTGCAAAGAAATCTGGGACTAATTTATTTTGCTTTTAGCCTTCAGTGAAGGATTGAGCAATACTGTAAAAAAACTGTTTGGGCAGGGCAACATCTGCTATTTAAACATGGTAATGAAGGTTAAACAACAAACAAAGGAAAAAAGGTTCCTGAAATGCAAAGCTGGGGGAGCACATAGGAGGGAACACACAGCAAATCATCATGTCAGTGAACGTTTTACAGCCGATTCACACCTAAAGCTTTTATACTTATAAAGAACTGAACAACTTTGATACAACACCTCATATATGGGTAGAGTGTCAGAATTCCAGGCTTTGATTCGGGACTCGTTGACATCCACCACGGTTACTGTGATCTCTGGACACATATGAGCGATCACACTGCACGTTGGGCCTCCTACGTATCCAGCACCAATGCAACAAATCTTCTTTATTTGAAACATCTGTGAATATAGGGACAAAATACATTAAATACATGTTCCACTCTCAGTGTTGGACTTTCCCTTTTACCAGTGTTTACTTTACCCTGGACCTGAATGTAAGGATACATTTACACAGAAAAGCACAACCACTTTCTTACACTTTAACACTTACAGTAGTGTCATTGTAAACTTATAGAATCATATGTTGAAAAAAGTCATAGTAATTTTTTTAATTAATGTTTTTACTCCTTTTTGTGAATTGTTTGAAAATGTTATTAATATATTTAAGTGATTTGTGTGTGAAATGTACTGGGAAACTCTGGTTTCTGGGTTTGAACAAAAGCAAATTCATGACGTTGAACATTAAGACAAGAATGTTTTAGGGAATTTCTAAGTAAGCAATTCCTAAAAAGCTATTTCATTAAATCGATGACCAAAATGGCCTTTTTCATTTCAAATGAGTCACTTCAAGTGACTTCTTTTCATTCAGAAATCCATTACGTTTCCAAGTCTAGATGCGGATAAGTAGGAATATCGAAGGCAATATAACAGCGTTTTTTTTCTGTCAATAAATAACTTAACAAAATCATTAGTTTGATCCCTGAGCTACATTACAGGTCATGGCCATTCAAGTTGGCACATTAAACCATCCTTTAATAGTCACGCCAACAAGTTATGCAACACGTTTTCCTCTACAGAGGTCAAATTGTTAGATTACTTTTCACAATCAGTTCAGTTGTCAATTATTAAACAATCAATTATATGGTTATTAACACCAAACACCAAACAGCAGCATTAAAAAAGAAACAATTCAAATATCCGACACCAGCTTCATACAGATGAACCAAAACCTTTAACGGTGATCATTATAACTGTGCCACACAAAGTTGCATTGTAAATGTGTGTTAGGTGTAACATATACAGTATGTCTTACCATATACTAACCATGTTAGAAGCGATCATAAACGATAAAGAGTGGTTATTATTGTTTAGAGATATTCAACCAGAATGAATGGTCTGAGGTGGTGGTCACCAGCTGCACCGTTATAGCCGTTCAAATAAAAGCTCTATTCACAGCAGCTCAGCCACGTCCAACCTGGAGAATGTTAAATAACTATTTACTTAAATGTAGGTTTCAGCTACGGCATTTCAGCACAGCGGCCCATTCAGGTCTGACTTAAACTCGCACACAGAATCATCACCCGGATAGTAAAGAAAAATACCATTTCTGTTCAGTGTAAAACTCGCACCGCTGGAGAGAGAAAAAAAATGAATGAGTGTGTATGTGTGCAGCTGTAGCCTAGCGGCTAATGAATCTCTACCAACCTCTGCCAACTCGACTCTCAACAGCTTCAGGATAAACGCAGGAAGGAAGTCACTACTTGTGCCTCGTCAAGACAAACGCTGAGTGAGAAGGTGTCGCCGTTGTTCCAACTATAAATCCGTAAAAGTCACTGTGAATCCAACTATAAATCTATAAATCCGTAAAAGTCACTGTGAATCAGCGCTTTAACAACTACTGACGACTCCCACAACTTCTCTTTGGCACCACCTTTACCTCCTGTGAAGCATTCTTAGAAGACCATCAGCAGCCACGTCCACCGGCTCTGCTTCCGCTGTGGTACTTTCAAAACAAAAGCATTAAAACACTCCGCATTTCTAAACGAGGGCGAATAAATATTAAATTCATATGTGTATATATCTGACCTCCACATTACTATTGAATCTAAGCAGGCTTGAGCTGGTGTTTCTTTGGTCTGAAGTGATAATACTACGGAATGACCTAATCGCTTTGAATGATAGTTTTACTATTTTAAGGCTATGCTTAAATAGTGGAATACAATTAGCTTGGTTTGCAGCGGACATTAGCCCCTACTAGACATTATTTTTGCAGCTGGTAAAACATTATGTACAAAATTCATACCTGGGTTTGAGAGTAGAGCCGAAACGTGGATTTTGCACACTTGGATTTTTTAAAAATGTAGTCTCTTTGTAGAATTGGTATTTAACAACACTGATTAATCTTTCAGATGTTGCAACGTGACTAAGCCAATTTTGTGCTGACATACAGTTAATTCCCCGATTGTCAAATACGCCATAAAACCTCAAAATAATGTAAATCTTACTCATATTTTAGTTTACTCACTAGTTGTAGAGTAGTAATAGACCTAGAGGTATGTCAAAGGCTAAATCCTCTCAGATATTAGTATTGAATGTAAGTTCATTACACTGTTAACCAACATGTAACTCTCTCTTTTATAACCCATTGCTGAACCCATCAAGTATATGAATTGTTTTGTTTCGTTACAAGTGATAATAAGTCAATGATTTGGACTATGAGTAAGGATATGTAATAATAATTGAAAAAAAAAGTTTTTTAATCTGCTGAGAAGAATGTGTAATTTTTAAGAAAATAAGTTCATCAACAAACAACGCACACTTTTTTGGGCTATAAAATATAAATATATACACAGTTAAATGTAAGAATGTCATCATATACTGTATGGTGTCCTACTTTCTGTACAGTAAAAAAACAACAAAAACACCTGTAAACCTGAACTATAACTGTTAGTTAACCTGGTGACGAATATATGCCCAACAACAATACAATACAATACAAATGAAACGTGAGCTAAACATAGCTCACGTTGCAACATAGCATGAACAGTTACTGAACATTTGAAGTATTATTTTCTAAATCCTACAGTTTTGTTTGGAGGGCTCCATGGTGGTGGTGGACTGTCTCCAAGAATTGCTTTTATCCTCCTCTCTTCCCTCTGTCTCTTGTATTCTAGTTCTTTTCTTGCCTGTTAGACAAAATAAATACTTTCTATTGTTTATCAAAATAATAAGGAAGACAGACAGATTAAAATATAATAGAAAGCAAGCTAATGCAAATTAAAAAAAAACAAAAACTGCTTAATAAAACCATGTGCAGTATGTAGGTGATATTAATAATCTTTTCTTCTTACCAGCCAATTCTCATAAACGTCAAAAGCCATCTTCTCTCTATCCTCTTTCATGTACTGTTCCTCCTCGGACTTATTTCTCAGTTCTTTGCGCTCCTTTGAAGCCTTTTCAATGAGACTATCTGTTTTCTTTTCGCTCCTTTCATCAATTTAGAAAAAAACAATACGTTACAAATTACTAAATGCATAATGTGATACGTTGAGGCGTGGAAAAAGTCAACTTTGGCTGCCACCTAGTGGTTAAACATCTCTATACAGTTCATTGCATCGAAGTGTTTGTCATCTTCGGCATTTCTGTTTAGAGAATGAGAGAATGACTGTCACACTTCCCAAGACTGCAGTAAATACATTTTTTTGTAATGGTATTTGATTTGTATAAGATTTATTCGAAATAATTCCACAATAATGTTATATAGTGTAATTTTATTAATGGCCTTTAAAGTGCACACTAATCTCAGAGTATTATGTAGGCCCATCATTCTGGATTAAGTCTAAAACATACTCACTTTACAAGTGTTTAATTCCTGAAAGACAGGAAAAAATAGCTTTTAGAACTGTAAACAAACTACATTTATTTCGTGTTTTATTTATAGCTGACGATATTTTCTAATGTTGATAAGATGGAGAAATCAAGGCTATTCAACAATTTCCATAGTGATCATAAATAACAAAAATGTAATACATTAGGGAAAAAAGTCAATGCATTTTTAAAAAACATGGGTTTATACCTACCAGTGAGTAAAAGCAGACACACACTCTCTTCTTCTTTCTTCCTCCTTTCGCTGCTTTTTAAGCCTCAGTTTATTTTCAGCATCTTTCTGTTTTTGGTGTTTTTCTTTGAGAACGTGATCAGTCTCCTTTTTCCACTTTTCAAACATCTGCAACGATTTGTAAATGACAAACGATCATTTATGTCCATCACACAGAAATAAAGACAGTAACAAACTTAAATCAATGTATGAATGGCATGCCTGTTTGGCAGACTGCCTTCTTTCTGTTTTCTCTTCACTGGCTTGCTGCTCTTTCCTGGCCATGTCTTGCTTTTCTTTAGCTTTTGCTTTGAGATTCTCCATTTTCTTTT
The DNA here is from genome assembly GCF_000523025.1 of Cynoglossus semilaevis. Lineage (NCBI taxonomy): Eukaryota > Metazoa > Chordata > Actinopteri > Pleuronectiformes > Cynoglossidae > Cynoglossus > Cynoglossus semilaevis. The sequence goes on along the minus strand of NC_024315.1, from coordinate 7,776,068 downwards.
CTTTCCACGCCTCGTATGACGCAACAGCATCTTCTTTTTTTGCTTCTGCATCCTGAGTGTTTGTAAGAAAAAGTGAATTATTTGTCATTTTGACAGAGCACACAACAAAGTGTGATCTCTGCTTTTAACCCATCACCAGAGTGAGCAGGGGGCAGCTTAAGCACCCAGGGTGCCATACAGTGGTAACGTGGCAGCTGGTGGACTCAAACCTGAAACCTTTTGTCCACTTCTTTAACCACCAAGCCACTACTCACATGTTGCTGTTATTTTTTTTTCCTTTTGAAAAAAATCACCTTTTTCTTTTTTTCTTGCAAGAGTTCTTCCTTCTTCTTTAGTTCCATTTTCTCTTTTGACTTCTCTTTTTTCTTTTTCAGCCATTCCTGTTCAGGGTGCAGATATATACAGTCATAAAAATGATGTTAGGGTTGAAGCAAAGGTTAAAATACTCCTTAACAGCTTTTTAGACGGACATTGTTTGTGCTTGATACGTAAAAACAACGCTATTTACATGGCTATTTACATTCAAACCTAATACTACACTGACCTGGTAAATTGCAGCTCTGAGAGACTCTGCACCTTGTGGCTCAGACTCCTGGAGTGAAACCTTACGATCTAGAATTTGGAGTGTTCCCAGGTACCTTGATTCCACTCTTTTGGAGCAGGCACTCTGAGATCTCTGAGTGGTTTTTAGATGAGTGCCCCTACATTATATATAATTTCCATTAGTATGTTAGTTATTTGCAGGTTATTATCCTGTTTTACTCATGTGGAGAGATTGATTTGACCTACTTGGTATCGGCTGATTTTTCCTGAGTTTGAGACAGTTGATCAACAGAATGAAGTGAATGATCTTCCACATTTTCCTAAAAAGAGAAGAGAAAAAAGCTGAGTTTGTTTTTTTTATTTCAGATTAACCCAATGTAAAGATAATGAGCTATTGTATTACTTTTTTTAAAATTCTGTTTTATGAGCTCTGTTCCTCACCTGCTCATTGCCGTCTTCGGAGATTAAGTGAGCTGAATGAGAAATTAAATATCAGGGCGATAAATTCATTAACCTAAGTATGTTAATTTGTTAAAAACTGCAGCACAGTACCTGAAGAAGCAGAATCTATAGTAGACCTGGTGAGCGACTGCTCACTCTTACTCAAAGGCGATCTGCCGAGGCTGTTTGAAGCAGTTTGATCATCTTCTGTCCACTGCAAAGACAGAGCACAGGCAGAAGCCTGAATTAACACTGCACAAAGTAAATGTTGAAAACCAAATAGTCAGACCTACATGAGGACTGCTGCTCCTTGCTGCTGTGGTGCTGGACACATCAGTGGAAAGGTGAATGGAAGCAGAGGAGGTCTGGGACCTGCTGAGGACTGGAGGTCCAGCGTCCTCCAGAAAATCCTCTGTGGTGTGCTTGCTTAATGCAAGAGACCTTTGCCTTGGTTTGGGTCTGGGCTGTCTCTCATATTTGCTTTCTGTAATATACCAACAGTTTTACATTAGTGCTGTAAGGGAAACAATTGTAACTTTAGAAAGTGTGTGAACCAACCTGCTGGTGTCACATGGTGGGGGTCAGGCACAGATGGATGACCAGTGTTCTCCTCTTGATCTGGGGCTTTGGTCACACTGCTGTCAAAAGGTAAATCCAGAGTGCTGTCTGAGGGGGAGACTGAATGGGATTTACTTGAGCTCTCTGTTGGAATTTGTGGACCAATGTGATCAGTACCACTGTTTTTACTTTGTGTGTCACATTCGCTGTTATCAGAAGCTTTTTGTAATTTGTCTTCATTGTTATGACCAATGTGTGATGAGTCTGGTGGCTCATATTCCTGTGAATCTGAAGTCTCTTCTTTGGTAAAGGTGACTTTCTGAGTTTTCAGGAATGAGACTTTCTTCGTCTTTTCAGGTTTGTCTTCATCATCTGAAAGGTCAAAGGTATTGATTTTGCCTCTTGTTTTCCCAGATCTAAATGCATCGGCTCTCTTCTTCCTTGACTTGAGAAATGTGCTTAAGAAATCTGTTTAAAAAAAAGAGTTGTTGACATCAGTAATTATCAATTCAACTGATGAAGTTATGAACACATTAAACCTGGTGCAACTTTGAAGCAAAAGTTACTGAACAATTTCTCAGATCTGTCACATCTTTTACATAAAACTAATGTGAAACAAAGTAAAGTTGACAGCATTCAAGCCATCTCACCATCTTCTTCTTCATCAAAGTCATCGGAATAAGAGAAGGGGTCAGGTTTGGTTCTGCTCACTCTGGCTGAGACGGCAGCCTCAAGTTCATCCTGCAATGACATCACTACAGATTTAAAAACATTACCAAACAACAACAAATGCCCTCACGTTATAAACAAAACACACAATAGCATTACTATATAAAAAGACATTACCTGAAATGTTGTTCTTTTGGATGTTTTGGGGCTTTTTGTATAAGCCAGAGTTCTGACCTCTTGGTTCGTCATCCTTGGAACTTTGACCGCCTTCCTCTGGTTTTACTGTTTACTAGCATTAGCATTAGCCACCGTTCGCTAATCTCATCGTTGCAAGTAAATAGTTATCGCGCTCATGGTGCTGCCATTACTGCTGTCTAGGATTAGAGCTACTGAAAAAACACTCAGTGGTGTACTGATGCTCAACGTTTCATAAAAAATACAGCTAAAAGGTATGCGATTTAAGAATGAAGTGAAAAGCACTGACCAAGCTGCTGTAGCAACATAGTAGTTGACGGTTACCCAGGGAAACCCAAGTTGAAGTCTGCGCATGCCCAATCTTTTTTTTTTTTTTGGAAAAGGAACTTCTACCAGATCCGTGACACGGACACAAAACTAATTTTACAAGTGCGTTTCTGCTGCTATATTATGATGAAATACAAAGAAACAGAGGAAACCAGGAAGTTCGACTATTTGAGGTTTTTATTTATTATTCTTGTTATAGGAAAAGTGCATAGTTGAAGCCCTTTTTAAAAAATAATAACAATCAAGGTCTTCTACATCCCAAACACCGGTTGTTTACCTCACCCATTTAGCATGGCTTCCCCCCTTTTATTCATTTTAATTATGTTCCTCCATGTCCTGCCTGTGAAATTCAACTTCACAAAGAAGGAGACTGCAGGACATTTTGTTGATATTAAAATTAAAGTATAGACAGCAATTAGAATTTGTTTTTCCACAGTTCTTGCCATCATGTCCACAGTAAAAACATGCTTATGATATGACATCAGGAACATTGAAGGAGTGACTGAGACTAAGATGCCCCTCACACAATAAGAGTGAGCGATACCAAATTTACTTCCTGTATGTTTGAGGATTTAAAAAGCTGTCAATCACAGATATCAATTATTAATTGAATTATGAACACCCTGACACATAAAGGTACAAATGATTAGGGAACAGGAAGTATTACACAGGCGGCGTTTCAGGTTGGTTTGCTAACACTAATCTAAAATGAATATAGTCACACATACTGCTGGTTATTCATAAAGGAATTAAAGACAATTAAGACTAGAGTAATTAAATACATTGGCACTGGTTATAACACGTTTAAATGGTTCTACATATAAGACATGAAGTATAACCTTGAGATCTCTTGGTAAGTACACTGCTGTAACCTCTGACCCTTACTCATAGACGGCTTAATCCGTACAGCCTTTAGAGAAAACCTCTAAGGTTATAGGCTACTACATAAGAGTGCTGATCAGACTTCATCCTCTAGTACAGATACTACTACAACCATCAACCAAAATCACTTTCTTTTTCAGGAAAACAGCTGTATACCAGTGTCACCTTTATACTAATACAACTAGTTTCCTTTGTACCATTTGTTAATGTGCAAGGAAGGATTTTTTCCCCTAATTACTTTCACAAAGCTTTTGTTTACAGTTTGTACAAGAGCATGTTGATTCAACTGTAAATCACTGATGCTTTGGTCCAGTCTTTCTGCTTTTATGTTGTTGTTTGTAGCAGCTTAAAATCAACTGTAACCATCTTATCAACAGATAATGAAGCTCATTATTACACACCTAGAGCTTCCACACATTAGTGCATGGGCCCAGTGTGAATGTCAAGTTGGCTGGAAATGTGTGTGTTTGATATTGCACACGATTGCACAATTTGGTCTGTTTAGTCAGTTTTCTGTGGAATATGTAATCTGGATGCAATTACTCTAAATAATTATTTCTGTCAAGACAAACGTGATGGTGAGGTGGACAAAAATCCTAGAACTAAATACCAATACAGAATTTCTGTCACTGTAATGTGAGATGTTACACACATGTAGTATTAAACCACACTTTGACCTGTGACCCTGAAAAATAAACACATTTTAGAACAGCAATTTTCCATCTAAAGAAGCTCTGCTACATCACACTGCTTGCCAATATCTGACAGATATTCGTGAGCTGAGATCAGTGACAAACTCAGAGCAATTCACCCCAAACTCCTGATTGTGGTTAGAACCTGATATGGCAGATATATAGAAAGTCTGTGTCATTTGTTCAAGTAGTTTTTTAATTCAATGTAATTTTGTGGGAATTGTGAAATGTTCAACAAATAACATGTCCAATAAGTGGTCCAACCTCAGTCAAAGGTGCACTGCGTAATATCAATGTGCAAATATTCATCACTGGACACAGATGGTGAAGTGAGTGGCTTACAGCCAGGCTGTGGAACTTCACCATCTGATGTGTCAGAAACTCCACACAGTGCACCTTCACACTCCACCGATAAAAATCAAATACAGATAGACCAAATAAAGTGTGGCATCAGGGAAACAAAAATGTTTTAAAAAAAATTGTGTTTGTAAAGACTGACAGAACGGGAGATCTGTCTTGGTCACAGTCCAGAGCTGTGCTGCTGCAGTCGGATCAGATGGAGCAGTGTTGGTAGACTGTCACTGGTGCTAGTCAACAGGGGGCGCTGGGGGCTCTCTACCTTCACGCTGTAACACAAGTGGCCATTGTGAAATCATTTTTCCTATGTCCTTTATAAATAAAGAAGCGATGATGCAGTTAAGATGGCAAACGGTGGCCGCATCAAATATTGATTTTGAAATCTCTCCCTTTTCTGCTAATTGAAAAAAAGAAACAATTTTCACCTTCTTTCCTTAACATATTGGTACTTTACAGCACATTAACCACTAGTCTGAGACCTTCAAAAACTGTACAATATATACACACGATCAAAATACAATTAGTTGTGAAATTTACATTCTTTACCTGGTAAGAGTGTGCTTTTAGAAGTGTAAAGTGTTTCTGATATAAGTAAAGTATAATCAGTACTGACATTGTGGGGTCCAGATGGTTTGTCTGTGGAAGAGGAAGAACCCCTGAGACTGGA
>NC_024315.1:7766065-7770685 GCF_000523025.1 Cynoglossus semilaevis | reverse complement strand
GACCATGGGCAGGGTCAGGTCACCTGCTCCGATGGATCCACTAGGACCTGGCACTAAACACAGAACAATCATCACGGGTCAAACAACTCATTTTACATCTGCAACATAGGCACAGTATAGAGTGTAGTTGAGTTGTAATAGAAGACAGAAGAACCTCAGTCAATCTGTAACCATCAGTGACTCCTGCTGCATTTCATGGCTTATTTACATTCTATAAAACAAATGTAATTGTCTTTGTGTCTACAGTAAGAATTGTGAGGACATTTGGGAACACTCTTGGGAGAGTCTCCATGTTGTTGCAAACAAGTCACACCCTCCACTCAGGGGAGGGGAGGGGGGTTGAGGAGTCAGGAACTTTTAAAATAATTAAGGCAACGGGGAGGTGTAAATTAGTTTGGAGGTTCCTGTCCTGTCCTGTTTGGTATTCTGTTGTTCAGGCTTCTCTTGTTAAGACGAACAATAACTCTGTATTAGATGAGCCTCAAGACCAACAAATCTGTTCATCTGCTCTCATTTCCTATTCCTTCCTAGACAAGCAATTCTACTACGACAGAGGTTCCACATACATATAGCATCAACTGTGAAAGACATTGGGAAGTAGTCATACGTACATTCCTGAGGGCACTCTATGTCTGTGCAGTAGGACTGTGATTGCCTCAACTGAAAGAGATCAGACAGAAACATCAGGGCATTTCCATACAGCATGATCTGCCACCTTCTAACAACACACACTGTTGTTTTCAGTCTATAGTGGTCGTCAAACTCTTCCAGGTATTTGGATGACACCCTTTCCTGAAGCATGCAGATAAGAAAAAATAAAAAATTCCAGTGGCCCAGCGCTTTGGGCTGACTGCGGCTTGCTCTGCAAATTCCACCTGTCCACAGTGAGATCACAAGTGAACTGACAAATCACAGATACAGACACACTGTGATCCTGAAAACATTACCTAAATTCTTTTAAAGAATTCCATCACATGTTTTAGTACGATACTCCAGATAATAAATAAGTGAAAAGTGAAGACCTCACAAAAAAAGTGACACGTCTCCCTGTAGCAGAACTGATAGGCTCAAGACAAACATTAAGCAGGAACCAGGATATGCCGGCGCTGCGTCACTCATCAGCTTTTCCAGCTCCCGTCTCTCAATGGAATTTAATTTGATCTGCTGGTTTCTATACTTTGTGGATAATTTTACTTTGTCACATCATACTTTAACTTTAAATTAAGTAATTTGACCTGCTGCTGCACCATAACTTTGGTACAAGATGCAAAGTAAAAACAAGTTTGGTTCATGACTTACCAGGTTAATGAGACGCCTCATAGCATACTCTTGGCTACAGACACACTCACACGGGTCAAAGCCGCCCTCAGCCATTTCTCGGGAGACGGTGTTCACCTTAAAACCAAGCAAATGTAGACTTTTTTTAAGTAGGACAAACTCAAACAAGAGAGAGAAACCTAATGCTGCCTGTTGTCAGTGCTCAGCGCTATTGTTGCATTATGGGAACACACAGATTACAGGGGAGGAGACTGTTAAGGTGGCAGTCTGTGTGGCTGCAGTGCTCATAGTGAAAACTGTTACAAATTATGTAAGATGTTAAACTAAACATTTATCCTTCAACTGATTAAGACTCTGCAATGTTTGTTTCATACTTGGTGTGCTGTAAAAAAATATTTAGTGTTTTATTTGTTTTTAATGTATTTGTTCCTATATTTATTATATCATGTTGTCAAAACAGTGCTAGTTATGAATTTGTTGAGTAAATTTGGTCGTCATTATAACAATATTCCTGTCTTTAAGTTAATTACTAAAATATGATCCATTGGAATTTATTTAATAAGATGATGACGCTAAACTCATCACATATGTATAGGTAATTTTAGGTTGATAAGATGATGACGCTAAACCCTTCACATATGTATAGGTAATTTTAGGTTGTTTTGCAACATTACTTTAAGGCACAAACAATATAATGAACAGGAATCTTATGAAATGGAATATTTACCCCAAAAGCACAGCAAACACAAAGAAGAAACGTGAGGTTTATAATCACTATGTCCAACTGAATATTTCTAAAACTAGTGACCATATGAACAAATCTAAATACCTATAACTTATCTTTCATTGTGATCATCTTCTAAATGAAAAATGAAAATGTCTTTCCAAGATTAATACTTCTACCCTCACCAGTGGAAGCACCTACAACTGAGGAAGATCCAAGAAATTCACATGCTTTTTAAAGTGCCTTAGTAGAGAGCAAGATTTTTAGTAGATTTTTTCAACATGCAGTATTTGCATAGAGTAATTTGCATACAGATACTGTAGTACTTCAGTTTTGTCATCACAGATATTATTTGTATCATGATCAAGACCCAGTTTTGATGCCGAATCTTAAAGCTTTTCTTTTTTTTTAATCTTGCCGTAATCGACTTTCTTTATTGTTCTTTTTACATCAGAACATCCCAACTTCCAGATGCAGTGAAGTACTTTAAGAGCATTATTATTCATTAAGCATTAATTTATTTATGCAATCTCAAAAGGATGTTTTACCAGCTGTTTTCGTGGGGATGTTGTCTGTTTTGCACCTGTGCTTGTTTTGTTCTGTACCATATAGGACCTTTTTTGAATCTTCAATAATGATTTTCACGTGGAAATGATTTGGCAACTTCATCGTCAACACTTCTTTTTCTTAAGTTCTGCGTAATTATTCTTTTGTTGGTACCATGAAACTATCACAGGTGACATCTGAAACCTAAAGGTCAGTCCTGATACGGCGAGAGTGTGTGAAAGGCAGACCTCATTTTAGCTACAATCTAAAGGATTTAGAGATAAACACATCTACAGTTTTTGCTGAGGCTTGGTAAAGAATTAAGGTACACGTTTTCCTTGGGTTAAATAAAATACCCGAGTATATTCAAGGTACACACGCATTTGGGCTCAATGACATCTTCAGCAGCTAAATCATACAAGGGGAGATATATTTTCCAAGAGTGGCGGCGGCCTGCATATTTCGACGCTGACGAACGAACCAGGACTTCCCTCTCAAACGGACTAACGCTGAGACAAAACACCAACTAACAGTTGGGTTAGGACTGACATATACACAATTTGACCAGATTTAAACCGTGCTAAAGCAAAGATTCACCACAGACGCCTCAGCGCGTCCACGTCTTTTGAACCAGCGTCCTATCACAGACAGATGTGACAGTCTCACAAATACCGACAGTAGTCACTTACTGGAGCTTGACTGTGTTCACAACGCGATGACTGAATTCTGCTGCACTGTCAGTATCCACCGCCACTCTGCAAACACGTCAACCCACCGCCTTTGTTTTGTTTTAGACACGTGACCATCCAGTTCGCCTTCACTCCAGAACATTAGATGTTATAACAGATTTGGTGCCCCTGCACACAACTGTCATCAGCTAGCGTGAGCGCGCACCGTATTATCCTTTCCTATAAATGCGCGTCCAGAAATCTTCGAATGTGGTTCTCGAAAGGGAGACAGAACTCAACATAACACGGAAAGCTTCATACGGTGGCACGTTTACATGTTTCCTATTGGTCCAAAAGTTTGATAAGCAGAACTTTGAGCCAATAAAAATGTAATAGGGTTATTACGTCACCCACATAAACAAACAGGTCTGTTGTTTTGTCAAAATTAGGTCGAAGTGGAATTCCTAACCTAAAATTGTGGAATTATTTTATAGTAAAACTATATACAGTACTACCTAAATGAAAGGTTGGTTTATTTCGTTCTTTACAATAACATTTTCATGTGTAGTTCTGGCACTTTTATTTTATATTATATTTGACTGTTAGTCATTTTATTTTTACCTATGTGACTTGAAAGTGAATTCCCATTAATGATTTACCCCTTTAAATTATTCTTTTTTGAGACAATTCTTCTCTGGATTTACTCACATGTACTCTCTGTTTTGTGGTTTCATATTGTTTATGCTGTAGCACTATGTTATGGCTTCTACTACTGGACAGTCTCACTTTGTACTTTCATGTATGTTTACATTTATGTGCCAATATGATCTAATATGTGAATATGACCAATCCCAACACTTAAGGGGATAATACAGTGGCTTCCTTTGATGGCTTTTTATATCCATCGTATTAGGAGATAAAGTTTACACCAGACAATTGAAAATGTAATAGAAAATGAAGTATATCTAACCAAGCTAACATTAAGTTAGTACAACCCTTTACTTTTGCAATTTATACAGTAAAGAATAAACATTGCCCCAAACCTGTAGTTCTGGTTGGGAAGGAAATGCACAAAACACAATTGCCGCTCAGGTGGAATGTGTCTTCCTGGTTCTATGAAATGTTAGCTGGAAATTGCAGGAGTTAAAATAGAATAATAAACCCTTTGTCACATTGTTAGGTAGAACAAGAAACAAACGTTGCTGACCATCTACAGTGCCTTACCAACTCTTACCAAAAAAAAAACCCCACCGATGTTAAATCCTGACCAATATTTGGTTAACAACTAACATACTGTATAGGGTACGGTTTTATAAATGTATGCAGTGTACGTGTATTAAAGGGTGGAACTAGGTTTGTGCCCCTGGAGCTGATGAATGAAAAGTTCTAGTTTTTGCTCAGCTG
>NC_024315.1:7743631-7766033 GCF_000523025.1 Cynoglossus semilaevis | reverse complement strand
GCCGCTGTCGGCTGGCAGTCAGGCAGTCAGTCGGGCAGTCAGGCAGGCAGACAGGTGACGGCCACAGTCAAGCTGCTGCCTCCTATGTGAAAAGAAGCGGTGACAAGAGGGACTGTGTATAACCGTGAAGGAGTCCGAGCACACCAAGATCACAGAGAGACAGAGACACACACTCCGAGTCCATCGCTTCTTTTAGCAGAGGCTCAGCGGACGCAGATATGGCGAACATCGCGGTGCAGCGAATCAAGCGCGAGTTCAAAGAAGTTCTCAAAAGCGAAGAGGTATTGCGGTGTATGTCTTTCTCCACCAGAACTCGTCTTTGGTTTTCTTTAAATTGAATGAAAGTGCAAAGTATCAGAATACATGTATTACCCTCGCTAACGTCCCGTAGATGAGCCGCGGCTGCCGGGGCCTCAGCAACAGAACTCCGACTGTACCGTTGGCTTGTTGTTGTTAGGCCCGAACTGGGCTGTTTATGTCGTGTGTCTGTTCAGGCAACAGCGAGGCTGCAGTCTGATAGGCCCAGGTTTCTCTAACCAGCAATAATGTCTCCTTCCTAGTACTAACGTCTTTAATTTAACCCACTCTCTACACTTATTTTCAGATTATATGTTGACACACAGGGAATGTCACCCCGTCTAACAGGTTTTGGTACGCCGGCGTTGTTTTTTTCCATGTCATCCACAGTTAGCATTAGCATGTTAGTTACCTTGTAACGCTCACAAACTTAGCACAAACTTATATCCAGATTCAGATTAAAATGCAGAATGTAGAGTCTTTTAGGTACCTATTTTCTGTGTTGTCTTGTTAACTTTTGCCGGAGTACCGTTTGTCATAATCCCTGTTGTATTTATCACTGTAATAATAAACAACGGTCTTGCATGAATAAATAAACGATACACTCTAGAAACCTCTTAGATATTGTACCTAATGAAGTCCCCGGTATAGTTTTATAGTGCAATAGCCTTTAAAGCTTTAAAATGCGTAAACTATTTAGGTTTTAAGCATATGTCATTTCGTTGTTGTTTTTTTGTCGTATTGTACTAGTCAGGTAGTTCTATTCTGGAAAATGTAATGAAAATAGCATTTATTTTTGCAACCTAAAGCTGCAAATAGCAGCTTCAGGTTATTTATGAACTACACGCATAGATATCAACAACAACAACAAAAATGCTATTATTGACAACTTTTCTTTGGTTTAAAACATGTTCTTGTAGGAACCCAAATGTCTATTCCCAGTATGCATTTATGTTTAACTCTGATGTGTCAGTTATAAATAGCCAAATCACTGTATCCTTCTTTTGTTGTCCCCACTTGTAGACAAGTAAAAATCAGATAAAAGTAGATTTGGTTGATGAGAACTTCACAGAACTGAGAGGAGAGATAGCAGGTCCACCAGATACACCATATGAAGGTAATGTCCAGCACTCACAGTTTGATGACTTAAGTATTTTCCATCAGATCAGAATTTTAAAGCTTCTTGTGATAAAATATTAACTTGTTCTTTGTTTCCAGGCGGCAGGTATCAGCTTGAAATAAAAATCCCAGAAACGTATCCCTTTAACCCACCAAAGGTATGTGAACCAGATGGTTTTTTTATCTGGGTCTCTGCTTAGGTTTTTGTATGTACTTGTTTTATGCCTATGCGTATTTGTTACCTGTCCATGTACACCGCTATCATGGCTGAACCCATTGCATTGGTTTTAAGATATATCGTGTTATAAACAGTGACATTTTTGTCTGACCAGTTTTAAAGAATCCATCCGTGTGTGTTGAAGTTCTCTGAGCAGAAATCTACAGAGAGTGGCAGGAACCTATTCTCATATCTGTCAGTACCTGTCTCATCATTCTTATGTAGAAAACCTTCCACATGTCTGCCTTAGGTTCGATTCATCACTAAGATCTGGCACCCAAACATCAGTTCTGTGACGGGAGCGATATGTCTGGATATTTTAAAAGATCAGTGGTGAGTGAGGCGCTCACAAACCCTCTAACCTTCAGTGCTCAGAGATGGAACCTTTACACTATGAAACTTCACATTATCTGTGCCATTGGTTCACCCTTGTCTCTCAGGGCAGCGGCCATGACACTGCGGACGGTGCTATTATCTCTACAGGCTCTCCTCGCTGCAGCTGAACCTGACGACCCACAGGATGCAGTAGTAGCCAATCAGGTGAGACAAACACTTGTGGTTATTTCCAACCAGTTCTTTCTGTATCTACAGGACAAATGGCGTCCGTGGTTCAAAAGGGTCCGAACATTTAAAATGTTCTTATTCTTCTCTTTTTCTTGGCATTCTCAGTATAAGCAGAATCCAGAAATGTTCAAACAGACTGCAACGCTTTGGTCTCATGTCTACGCTGGCGCTCCTGGCTCTAGTCTTGACTACACACGTAAAATAGACAAACTCTGTGCCATGGGCTTCGATAAGGTTTGTATATTTTACAGCATAAAGACTTGAGCATTGTATGAAAAAGTTATATTACGTTGGTTCCATTTTATAATGCAGGTAAAATAATGAGTGAATGCTAAGAAAACCATCCAGAAAATGAAATATAATTTTAAAATTAATTTGGTACCATGATTATTATTTTTTCACCCGTGTGAGTTCCTAGAGTTCCTTTTGAGCATTCAAATTATTATTTATATTCATTAATATATTTTTTTTCCTCATGCAGAATGCAGTAATAGCAGCATTGTCTTCAAAATCCTGGGACGTGGAAACGGCAACAGAGCTGCTCCTCAGCAACTGAGACGCAGCCCAGGTGTGAGGATCCCAAACCGACTCCCTCCATCACAGCATCAGCTCCTCACCACCACATTCCACCAAACTGCCTTCTGTTCACCACGGCAGTCCACTGAGCCTTGTCCAATAACAAGTCTGTTTGCTACAACCTCCACACCTGCAGCACCACAGGCTGCAGTATGCACAGCATAGAACTCTGACTACGGTTTGAGGCCCTGAAAAGTTTTTAACCCACCTGTCCAATAATGTTTAATGCCCTTTTATTGCATTGGCTCTGACACTTTTCTTCCCAGAAATTGCAGGAGTTTAACTGCAACACCGTTGCAAAAAACAAAGTCAAAAAACTGCCACCGCTCATCAAGTGTTAAAGGAATCATGTAAAAATCCTGCTCACTGCTCTCATAGAAAGTCAAGTTCCACTCTCTCAGCTAAAGGCTGGACCTTATATTTGCATTTTTTTCCTTTCAGACATTTATTTCTGTAAATGTCTTGCTGGACTTTGACACACTTGATTGATTCTTGTCCTGCATGAGCAGTGTCAGATTTTTGTTGTATCTCTCAAAACTTTTCGGAACGCTCCAGTTGTCTGGAGGAAGTTTGGATTTTCATACCTTTCCTTTTTTTTCTGCCAAAAGGTTCATCGGCATCCTGCGACGACTGGGCACATACACAGAGGGTCACTGTAAATAGATGCGTGTACATTTGAAAATACAATGGGGATATACTTTTTTCTTACATGGCACTGTACAAATTATTTTAAATATAAAAAAAAAACAATGCCTAGTTTACAGTTATACCGAAGAGATACCTTTTATGCTTTTGCACCATAGGAAACCCCTCTGACTGTTTTTCCCACTTATTTTCCCTTTTGAAATTGTTTAAAAACGGCACAGCCAAAAATACTGGCCTAAGCGGTTGAGGAGTATGCGGCCAGCTCAGGCCAACATGAGGTCGTCACGTCTCAGAATTGTTGCTGAACTACAATCCTAACCTTCTCACATGTCCTTCATTGTTCCTGCATGTCCTCCGCTGCCTTTAGGTTGTTCTGGTGAAGTTGGACAAACTCTTCTTACTGACAACAGAAAAGAAAACGTTTTTTTAGCAATTTTTTTTAGCAATTTGAAGGAAAGTTCTACTCTGATTTGAACAGATTTCATTTGGCATGCGTCGAGAATATTGGCGTGTCCGAACGGGTCAGTGTTTTTTTCTATTCTTTTATTTTCAAAAGTCAGTTTTGAAACATTAGCATCAATTAGGAGAGCATCTATCCTGGAGGGTATTTTCTTTAGTTTTTTTTAAATATTCAGCAGTCACTCCATCTAGTCTCAGGCCATGTATAAGGACTGTACAGTGTTAAAGAAAAGTCTACACACGTTTTTTGAAATGTAAATCCCTGACACCAAAATATTTAATTTCAGAGATTAATCTCCCTTAAAGGAGACCTCTGCGTCTTTACATTTACTTGAAAACAAACTGAAGTTGGTGGGAAATAAACCAAAATGAACAGCACATCTTGACTTTGCACTATGTACCCACTTCTCAACACGAGCTCCCCAAAATTTCAAAGTATCACAGTTCTCCACAGGTCACTGATCTTTGTTGGATTCAGAATTACAGGTTTGGTGTTATACCCATGAGAGGCAGAAAGAGCCTATAAATCATGTGATTGGTTATTTACAAACACATAATTGGTCAGAATACAAATGGAGATATTTAGATGAGTATTATCCTGTTGGCAGTTTTTAAAAGAAGTACCAAATATGTAGACTTTTTATATGCACTGCAAGCAGCTGACATCAGAAAATCCCAAGACATGACTTTACTGCAAAGCTCAACTACAATGTCTTGTTGAAGAGGCTGGAACTCCTGTTACTCTGTGAAGCAGATAGTAACTGCAGTGATTCTATCCTGAAGGACAAAGCTGTAAATGCTGCTTCAATTTTAAAGAAGTGTGGTGTTGACGTTTCAAAGACCGCAGCTCAAGTCTCTTCCAGACCCTCGAGCAGAACGACAAAGTTATCAAGCAATCTTTACATCCCAGTGAATTTCCACTGACAAAATAATCAAAAAGTGCACTCAAAGGGTCAAGCAAACTCACACATAACCATCGTATTTACATGTAAATAGTGGAGTCCTGGATGAAAGCGCGGTCTTGTTTCATTGAAGTACACCGTAGATGGCTGCATCTATATTTTAAGGAAAAAAAGCCCTGCCCCAATTTCTCCGTCTTCCTGGTGTTCCACTCTGTAAAATGATTGCACGATGACAATATTTAAAAAAAAAAAAAAGTGGCTGTTGCACCTCGGTTTCTCCATTTGGATTGAGACTTATTTTCTTTGTTTCCTTGGAAGCAAGCATCAGCAGTATAAAAAGCATGGTTATTTATTGTGACAGTGTCATGTTTCTTTGATTAAAAAAAAGTGGAAAAAAAATTAAACACAGCTTCTGTTGTCTCCTGCGTGACTAACCACCTCCAGCCTGAGAGCTACTAACAAAACAAACACGTTACACGGGTACATCTAAAAGAATTTATTTTCTGGAAAAAAATTAAATATGATCATGAATATGCATACTTTAACTACATAAAAAGTTGTTTAACACCATCTGCGAGGTTTCCACTCACTCAGAGATAAAACCAGGCTTCACCCAACAGAAAACTGACCAAAGTACAAAAAATATTTTATTGTAAAAGATCAACAAAAACCTGAACACATTCTTGTAATATATTGAAGATGCATTTCAGCAGTAAAAGCAAAAATGTTCTAAAACCAGTTTTGGAATCAAACTGGTCAGAACAGTGTCCAGAAATGTGTGAAAAAATCATTTGTCAAAGAAAATAAATTCAAGGCCTTAAAAAAGCATTAGAGCTGGTAGTAAGGAAGCCTCTAACAGTTTCTACCAGGCCTCGTAACGCTATAACCCAGCTAAAGCACTGAAGCTTACCAAAGGTTAGGATCCTAAACATATCAAAGTTTATAAAATTTTGGTGCTAGTATGTTGATTAAATGCAGTGATGCTCCTACATTGTAGCTGTATGCTGCAGTTTCGAACCCAATATTTGGAACTTTCTTTTGGGAACTTTTTTCAGTATTTACAAAAATGAACAGTGGCATGTCAAAGTTGAAAAAGAATGTGCTGCAAGAGACAGGAGGAAGAAGAGCTCAGTTTACCCAGGGAATTTAATTAGCAACAAATAAAACTTCAGTAAAATGTCCATTTCTTTTTAAAATGCTTCCAGAAGAGAAGCAAAAAAGGAATAAAAATAATATTGCTGGGTAATATCTACACACAGTGACTAAAGGGTGTTAAAAGTGGTGTGTACACATACGTGTACTGTATGTATACTTTATGTGTGTACTTCAGGAAAAGGTCCAAAGAGTCCAGGGAAAAGGAAAGCTTTTAAAAGACAGGAGCATGTGCGTCAGGTCGAGGAAAGTGGATGAGGCAGAGTGTGGCCTGTTCTCTACCTTCTCAACTTCACTGGTTTTCTCTTTACCTAGAAGACAAAATTTGACATGATCATCACCTCCATTATCTCTCCCAACATCCTGGGGATTTATGAAGCCAAGGGCATCATTCATTAATTGTTGAACAACAAAAATCAATTAAAGAACGATAGAAAATACTCTTCCACAAGGTGTTCGAGGATGGCTTTAAAACTACAAGACGGGCGAGACTGAGTTACTAATGAGATCTTAGTGTGTATTTCTATTATTCCTGCAGGTACATCAATATTGTGTTAAACTAAACTGGTTCAGGTTTCACAATAGGTAAACTGAGTAAATTGAAATTAGAGGATAATTAATTTACTTTTATAACATTTTCGTTCAGTAGTGAAGTAGTAGTGACTGAATTCCTGTGTTTGAGTTCCCAAAGCGACTCACTGCTGGTCTGTTGGACTTTCTTCCACAGGGGATTCTCCTTCGTATTCTGATCGTGGTCTCTCCCTGGCTGTTGGACTTAACTGCACTGTTGCTTTGTCTGTCCTTACTGTCACAGTTAGCACCCTCAGGGCTGGACTCCATCTCTGTGTCACCCTCACTGTCCAACAGGGGGACATCTGTCCCTACAGCTCTCCCTCTGTCCTCTCCTGGCTGCCTCTCTCTAACCTGTTCTCTGCTCACAAACAGACAACTATTGACAGAAATGTACAAAAGAAAAAAATCCTGCATAAACTACAGATTAGGAAATATGTGTTAGTAAAAGACAAACTCAAACTGTTGTTAAGGCTTCAGTCTTCACTAGTACAAAAGCACTGGAGTGCTTTTTTTTTTTTTACCTCTGTAGGTCGATCTGTCTCAATGTCCCTTCATCGTTCTGCTTTGACATCTTGCTGTTCACAGACTCTGCAGCAGTGTTAGAGTTGGCGTCAGCCGCCCGTTTCCTGCCTCTGCCAGCTCCGCCCACTGCTGGTGCTGTTGTTCCCCCCTTTTCAGCCGCTCCAGGAGTGGAGGCGGACTTTGGTGGACGACCACGTCGTTTTACGGGACATGCCTCAGGAGTCTTGTTTTGACTTGTCTCCTCCTGAAAGATGAAAATCAGTTTGGTTTGTCTGATGCTTCGCTTGTGACTTCAACAAAAAAGGCTGGGTAGCTGTAGCCTGAGCTCACCTTTGCTTCTCTCTTAATTGTAGGATTTTCGTTGTTTTCCTGTACTCGACTTTCTGAGGACTCGATGGTAGCGTTGCTGTTACTACAAGACATTTTATTAATAAAGATTGGTTATAAATTATCTTTTTTTTTTACATCAAATCTGTATTTTTTTTTCTGACTGAGACAGATGTTACCTGTTCTTGTTGATGGTCGTGGAGCTCAGTGGAGAGGTGATGTTTATGGTGCTGGTGTTACTGGTTGTGTCTGAAGCTGTGGTGGTCTTAACGTAGATCCGTCTCCCTGGTACTGTGAGGGGCTTGTTAACAGCTGCTAGAACCGGAGCTGGTTTAGGCTGTGAAAAGACGATAAATACTACAGTAAGACAATGATACAGGCAAAGTCAAAACACCAATTTATTACGAAGCTCTCATGTTGTGTTTGTGAGTGTAAAACTGAAAGGACGTAGAAACACAATCACATTCAATGGAGGAAATTTATGTATCAGCATTGTGAACTTAAAAACACCCAGGTCCAAAGACAAACTCAAACACTATAATTTGAATAATGAAAATTAAGTAAATTTCTTTGACAAGACAGAAGACCAGTTTTGGCAAAAACATTTTTGCCAATTTGCAAAGACAACAATCCACAAAAACTATAATCTGTTAACATACACTCTCCTGACCACACAGTGGTTATCACTGGTAATTACAACAGGTTGTTTCCTTACCTTCCCAGTGAGGAGCATCTGCCTCATATCTGCTGACAAATATTCTTTATCATTTTTAAAATCCTGTTGGGACAAATTTCAAAACAGATTACTCAGAAACACGGTCTTTCTCTTGCTTCTTTGACCCAGAATTTAAGCTTCAATATAATAGACGTTATTTAGTATAATAACAGTAAATGCATCTTCACATACAATGGTGTGTGTCTGCCTGTATTACCTTGTCTTGTGTGACAAAGAACTTGGAGGGCAGGAGAGGGTCATTAGGAGAGTCCAGGTGGCACGCAGTGCTCTTGTTGGCGATCACGAAGAGAGCGACATCACAGACGATATACAGCTTCTGTAACAACAACAACAAAGAGACTACTGTTAGAACAGTCTGACTTTTATTCTGAATCTTGTGTGTTCACTTGCACTCATGTTTCTACATTTACATCCTACATCATAAATAGTTTTAAGCATTTGTTTTTTGGTGTGACCTGTTTGTGGCAGTAAATAGAAGTATGTACCTCATTGGCCTTGGCGTCTTCAGGAGACTGTGCGTCTTTCGTCTGTTTAATGTTCTCCACCATTTTCCTTAGAAAAGCGTGGCTGTTGTTCTCATTCTTTGTCATCAATACCTCAAGCATGAACCACAGGCATCTGTATAACACACACAGCAGAATTATACTGTTTGCATATTTTTCTATATTATTGATACCATCATTTGGATTAATTACAAATTAAAACATGCATTTCTCAGAACTAGCTACATTTTTCACACCATTATGTTTATACTGTTATATAGTAAAATATTGTAAAACAAAAAGAAATCAGACCAAAAAAACTCACTCTTTGATGTCTTTAAGCTGTTCATATTCATGTGGTTTTGTAAAGTCTGGGTCGTGGGACAGCAGATGGATCATAAAAGGAACAACGTACTCAGGAAGAAGAGAGATGAGCTTTTCTGAGGGAGGAAGAATGAGACTTTGTTTAACATTTATAGTGAATTTATTTTCTCCAGTCCAGATGTTTGAGTTGGTACAATGTTAGAGTCAACAGCTTTCACTGACTAACCTTGGCTCAGTTGGTTCTGTTTGATGTACTCTCTGCGGACAGAGATGTTTTTGAGGAGGCACTGTCGGGCGTGTGCGCGCCGCTCCTTTACCGGGTCCTTGGCACACAGGGCGAAGACGGCCAAGTACTCCAGAGGCAGCAGCAGTTTGACAAGAGCCAGGTGCAATTTCTGAGCAAAGATCTGACGAACCTGGTAGCACTCATCCTGGTCATTGAATAAAAGAATTTAAAGTCACACAAATTACACAAATAGAACTGACTAATGTGAAGGTTATTTTTTTCTACAAAGTGCAACTGACATTGATTACAAGGGCGCAAAGCTGGAACTGTTCAGGTGTGATGATGTCATGGTAACAGGGCTCCTGGGCCAGCTTCATTATGGCACCACCTGCGGCCAGTCTCAGACGGGACATGTCTGATTTACTGCAGAGAGAAACAAAGATTAAGTGGAAGTACTTTTGAATGCACTTTCTAGTAATTCTATTGATGTGTATTATAATTGAACATTTCACATTCTTCTCGTAAACCTGGTTTGGTGGGTGGATGCACAGACAGTTTGTAAAAGTTTACTTTACAGTACATCTTCAAGTCAGTAATGAGTGTAATGTCCTCCAACCACCAAACATGTCCTTAACCTGTGTCAATCTGTCTTTATGCAATGTGAGATTATTACATTGTTATTGTAACACCCTCCACTGAACCCAACAGAGAGCTGTAACATCTGCACTACCTGATCTTCTTTTGCTCCGTGAGGTCGCCCTCGCTGACCAACATGGCCGACAGCAGGCGCAGGGTTGAGTTCGCCGACTTGGATTGATTGTTTTTCATTCCTAATAACCAACGCACCAGCAGCTTGATGGCCTGCACCTTTGGTCACAAAGTTAAAAAAGTGTTTTTTCAAAACCTGAATCAATCCCACTTTTATAAAGAAAGGCCTAGCAGTGTCACTCAAATCAACTAAACTAAATGTAAAGAACAATATTCCCAGATCTGTTGCCCTACCTTCGCTAGTACTTCAGGGGACACTTCCTCATCGGTCGTCCACAGCTTGCCATTTTTGTTTCCCACTGACTGTGGACAAAAATGTGTTAACATTTACACTAGTTGATGACAACAATCCTTCTTTCTGTTTAGCTCTAATACCGTTATCATTTTCAATTAAAATGCAAAAATTCACGAATTGTGACTATTAATATAAATGAGACTGTAGGTCAGTTTCAGTATGTAGTGTGATTTACACATACTCTGTCATTCATTAGCAGGTCTTTCACAATGAAGTTTGCCACGATGGACTTCATTGGTGAAGCAAACTGATCTGGGGCCAGCATAGAGATGTGGCCTAATGAGACCAGGGGAGTGATGAGCTGTTCTGGGACGTCTGCGTTCAGACTACGTGACAGAGGCTGAAAATGATGTAAAACACAGAGGATTGGACAGAAGATGTCAGTTCACAGAGTGGATAAAAACAAGAACAATATGTCCAGCTTAATATTTGATCATTGCATTTATTAAAGTCAAGCTTGGAAAGATATGCCACCTCAAATATCTGAGCCAGCTGAACTTCCTTGTTATTAAAGATGGCATGGATACAGTGGACGGCCTGTTTAGCCTGGTGAGGTGTTCCACGCTTCGCCTTCTGATGAAGGACTGGAATCAGTGTCCTAACAAAAAAAGAAAATATATTTTAAAAAATGCTGTATTTTTCACTTTTGGGAGTTTTGTATTTCACACAAACCAATGCTATCAACACATTATTATAACATTGAAAATTGATGACTTACGATTTTATCTGTTGTAGCTCTGTCTCAATCTTTTGCCCAGTGTTTCTAAAAATCTGGATGGCTGCCTCTGCCACTTTGTCATCCTCCATCTTCAAACACTGAAGCAGAGACTCGTATGTCTCTGAGGAGTGGAAGGCCGTGGGGTGTGTAAATGACAGGACCTGAAGTAGAGCAGACAATATTTACTTAAAAGATAAAGATTATCATCAGCATCAAACAACATTGAGTGATTTTTTTTGTTTACATCAGAATGATTAAAATCTCTACAGTCTGAATCTGAGACGGAAAACCTTTGTGCTTTTTCCATATCCTGTACCTTTAGCAGCTCCAGACCAGAGCGGATGGCTGTATCAGGGGTAACACCTTCATCGTCATCATCTGCTGTTCCCTCTATAGACTTATTAAGCAGCTTCACCAGAGCACTAGAGATAAAATGATAAACATTAACACAGAAAGCTAATTTCTTACACATTTTACTTTTGTCCTAGTGTTTTTCCATGAAGCATAAAGGGTTAAATCAGTGTCCTGGTTGGGGCCTGTAATTACATATCTCTACCACAAGGTGTCTCAGTGAATAGGAAAAGCCCTTCCCACGGTATTACACAATAGCAGCCTACGTAGGAGTACATGAGGTGGTGAACTGAAGACTGAGAAATAAAGAAACATTTATGTTGTTGCGTATTTGCTTCTGTTGTTGTGTTTGAATTGACACAAAATGTGGTATACAACGTTGTCCAAAATGGACTCAGTGTGGACCATGATGTATGTTAAAAATCTTTTAGACCTGATGGCTTCAGAGTCGATGTGAACAGGCGCGATGCGCTCCAGAAGGAACTTGACCATCTCCAGGAAGGGGTTGGTAGGTTGTTTTGGGAATGTGAGCTTCCGAGTGATCTCTCTCTACACAAGGCAAGGGGAACAGTTTATAAATTAATAATAATATTCATCACTGGTTCATTTGGTATCATTCTTTCTACAAACAAACTTCATGAGGTGATATGACTTTGAATTTTAACTGACTTTAGTATTCATGCTTTCTTAAGCATTAATCTTGTCCATGCCACGTTGTAATTTTGGTGTAAATGGGGTGTTTGAAATATTAAGACCTGTACAGTAAGTATGTGTTAGCAAGTGGCAGCTGATTACCCGGCTGTCTGTCTCTCTGTGAGTGACTATGTGTTAGGATTGATGCGTGTTCAGTGTTTTCTCACCACACAGATCTCAGCCTGTTTGCAGGAGCAGGTGGGGCTGATGAGCATCTCCAGCTGGACTCTGAGCTTTTCGTCTTCCCCAAGAACCTGGTTGAATTTCTTCATAAAATCTTGAGCCTTTCCTGCATCAGGCAGGTTCTCTAAAAACACCAGAACATGAAGGTTTACATGTTACTATCGAGAACCAAATCAACATTCCTCCCTTGGGTTCATTTCTGTGTTTCCAACTCACTGGCAATATTCATCAGCTTCCCCAACATGGCTGCATTATTGGCCTCAGACTGCAATAAGAATTAAAAAACAAGTCCAAGATATATTAGAATTCTGAAAGTGTGATGTTACATGCATGCATGTGTCTGTGGACAATTGCTCGCACCACTGGAAGCTTGTGAAGATCGAGGAGCTCTTTCACAAGGCCTCTGAGCATGTTCTGACACTTCCACATCTCATTTAGAGCTCTGAAAGAAGTGTCACATTATATTTAAATACTCTTCAAATGATGAAATAGTTAAACATGATTCAAATGTTAACAATAGGATAAATGGGGATGGGTTTCAAATAAGTGTAAATATTGTTGGTGTACTAACTTGACAGCATTTGTGTCCAAGCAGGCATAAAGATAGTAGAGACACTTCATCTTCTCCTCTGTGTCAAGACTGTGGGGGACCATGTACTGGGCAAAGATCTTCTCCACTAATAACCTGCAGGTAAAACAACAAGAACATCAAGTGTCAAAAACATGAAAAAAAGTCCGACTGTTGCCTGCAATGAAACAAGTCTGTGGATATTATGTTGGACATAGTCTGAACATATGTTCTTACTTGTCATCAATGCTGTTCTGATAATAAATGTGAAGCAGCTTGTCTTTGATCCAGCTGATTTTCTGAGCGTATTCCTTCCCTGCCTCATGATGGAGACAGTATTTCTTATAAAGCTGAGCCAGGCCCATCATGGCCTCCTTACGTACACGCCACTGTGGGAGAAGAGAAAACATAGGTTGGGTGAAGAAATGTTGTTTTTACCAATTACAAACCTCCTTGATGCCAAATAATTTCCAACAGTACAACAAACTCACCCTTTTATCCAAAGTCCTTTCTCGTACAAATCCCAGTAACTGGTCATTGACCAGGTTCAAATCTTTCTTTCCAGCGTTGATAATGGTGACAATTACATCATGACGGATGGCTTCTTCTGGGTCGTGGGAACGCACCTTTAAATACTCTGGGATAAGGAAGATGGACAAAGACAAATGGACATATTTTTCAGACAATATTTTCAGATAAATGTCTTGGTTTGGGTTTGATTTGTTTGTTTTATGACTAATAACTAATAAATGAGGAAACCTGTCAGGTCTTTCGCCAGGTCTGGGTGGTTCATCAGGCAGTGGCTGGCAAACTTTACACACTCTAACCTTACTGGAACATGGATGTCATTGAACCTAAAAAAAAAAGCAGATTAGGAAATTAAACTTCATGTGATCTTCAAAAAGATGTTTACTATATCAACAGGAATCTGTGTTTGCTTTCCAGTTTTTAATACACATACACCCAGTAAAATTACTGGGGTAATTTCTCAAAGAAAACCTTTTAGAGCAGACAGCATGCTTTATCCATTCACATCTAAATTATCCGGGTAAATTAATTTTTAACCTTCAGGATGCTTACCTTCCTAAAAAGCACTGCCACAGTGGTCTGTTCTGTGAAGCCAGCTCTGAGTCTTTGGCCCCAAACAACTTGGCTAACAAGCGTACAACAGCCAGACGCTCCTCGCCATCATTGCTCTGCAAATGGATGACGTTGTTCAAGGCTTAAGATAACAAACATAATTTTTAATGAAAACAGCAGAGTTAATTCACAAGGGTTTTTGCTCACTTTAAGTTTGAATTCCAGTTGTGGCATGACAGAGGTAAGCAGCATAGGGTCAATGGCAAACAGTTCCTGGATGAGGTCAAAGACATGCTCTGACAGGTCACTGACCGACGACTTGCCCATTACTAAAACCTGATTAAAGAACTAGAGACAGAAAGAAACATTAAGAGAATATAACTGACAAGAAGCAACTCTGGGGACAAAAAAGTCACGAAGTAAAATCTGACTTACATTTGCGATACATGTCTCTATTGTCTGGACAGTCCTTTTCAGCAAAGTTTTGGCGAGGTCGTACGCCTGCTTGTTCAAATTCTGTTCCAACAAAAGTTAGTGATATTTCATAATTCAAACACCATCTGACGCAGATATAGATCTTCAATTTAACAAAAAAAACCCCAAAAAAACCAAAAAAGAAACCTCCAGTACGTCTAGGAAATGCTTCAAGAAGGAAATAATTAGTCTATTCTTTGCATGTCATTACCTTGTGTGCAGGGATGAGGTTGATGAGAATAGTATCCAGCAGCTCTTGTGTCACTCCATCTCCCTCCATGATAATAGAACTCATCAAATCCATCATGTGCATCTGGACCTTTTGGTTGTGGCTGTTACTGAAAAAAAAAAAAACCAGCACAGTTTGAGACCTCATGTGTCATTCTAGCAGAGGATATAAACTAAATAAGAAAAAATAGTCTGAAACCACTAAATAGCCATTGTATATTTGAATTGAAAAAAAGAATTTAGTTCCACTTTGAGCAACTGCCTTATTCTATAATAATTATATTCACAGACACAAAAGGGTGATTTATGAGTTAATTATTAAATAAGTATTATTACTACTATATTATGTACTGATACAAACAAAGGTTTTTAAATGGGCATTCTTATTAGCATGATTCAGGTGTAAACAGTGGCTGTGTGAACCTTATTTAGTCATATACACTGATGAAACATAATAGCTTAGAGAAAAATAATTGAAGTGATAAAATCAACCTCTTCACCGCATCAGCAAACATTCATACACTTGAAAATACCAGTGCACATGAACAGACACACTCAGGTTGAAAGAGTACACATTTCTACATGGTAAATACTGTAGTTTTTCTGTGAGTCCCAGTGAGTCAGCTGTTGGTGGACATTGTTTTTGAGGAATTACAAAGTTTGTGCAGCTTTGTGCAAAACCACCTGGTAACAGAGGGAGCTGGGCTGACTGATCTCACGGGGACGCTCAACTAAACACATTTAGCTTTGTGTAGCTGTTTTCTAACATTAGCCAAACTGCAGGAACATGGCCTGCAGCATGAGTTAACTTCTCGGTCCCTTCATTCCAACATCCTTCTGTGATTAAACTTACTTGATAACAGAGAACAGTGTTTTGAACAGCTGGATGAAGATCTCATTGCAATCTTCCAGTTCAAAACATATGTTGTATGACTTTACCCAGGCCAGGTTCTGTGCACACAATAACATACAATAATAAGTCAGAGATCACGGAGACACAGGTAGAACTACTTAATGAACATTTATGTAAAAAAAAAACCCTACTAAACTAAAATAAACGCATTCAAAAAGCTACACTAGAGACAATGTCCAGAAGTAAACTGTTGCATCTGAACAGAATATTTTACGTAAATATGTAAAAAATATAGGACTGAGGACAAAAATTATTTACATGCTCTGATATTTGACAAAATAAATACATTTTATGCATACAACACATTTATGCTTGAACAAAACACATATTTAAATAGGTCTACATAACTTATGTCTTCTCAAAGCACACAGTCCATGCATCATAATCATTATTCTCTTAGAATTAGTCAATTAGAAAAAACAAACTCACTTCCAGAAGGTAGAAATATCTGTTGAACTGGGGACTCTTGGTGTCTTCTAGACCCTTCAGCTGTCTGGTGATGAACAGGAAGATGTCCTAACAAAGAAAAGGGCAACTTCTGGTTTTTAGTCTTAACAATGACAAATGTTTTTCTGCAAAGACTTTTTCTAATTTAAATGGCTTTTCATACAGCCTCAGCTCAAGATGCAGTTTGTGCAACTACAGCTACATCTGAAGTCACACTTCACTGGAGAATTTAGCTTCACCATTAGCCATTGGATTCAGGGGCATTATATTTATCTCGAGACTTTTAACCTTCGAAATCCAGTGAGTTGCACACTTCCTCACCTTGAGTTTGTCATGGGATGTGTAAGGGGCCTCTGGAGCGTAGATCCTGAAGATGTCGGCAAGACAGCAGGCCACTAGTAGCCGTACATCCTTGTTTGGATTCCTGAGGAAGAATTCTGAGGCAAGGTGAAGTGCTAGGCTGAGATACTGCTGCTTCTCCTCTTCTGAGTCTTGATCCATGTCCATGTAGGTCTTCACCACCACCTGGAGAACATGAACAGCAGCAGAAGGTGAGATAAAGGGAGAGCACAACGAGAAAATTTCAAACACATGTCTGAACATAAAATTGATGCCTTTTCAAGTGTGTGTTAAGAAATTATTTAAACTTGTAATAGTAAAGATTTCAAACATTTTCAGCAAAAAGGCCCAAACCATTAGCAACTGATACAAGATAGAAATGGCCGGCTTCCTATAAAAGGTGAAAAAAAGCAAAGCACTAAAGTTTTCAACTATAACTATATTAGGCACATTTGTGTATTTATAGTGTGTATCTGAATTTCAAAGCCAGGGGAAACCCTGATTTTCCACCAACCATTTACATTGAACTTCACATGAACATTCAATATGGAGTTGCCCATTAAGCTCGTAATTCATCTGTATATTTATGGAAAGTAGGGAACCAGAGTACATAGAGAAAACACAAAGGTCATTGTTAATCAGTTTAAACATTGGCAGCTAGTGTGTATTCATTCAGATTATAACAGATCAGGTTAATTTTAATTATTCTTAGTTTTTCATAAATGGATTCTACAACGTTGCTTTGTTTTGCTCTCTGTAAAATGACATAGTGGAAATCTGTCTTGTGTTTTGTGTCTGTGCACTTTCTGTTTTTCATGACTATCTCATTGCAGCTGCTTCCTGCTGTTGGGCTTAAAGTCTTTAATATGGAGTTCTATGAAAAAAAAGAGAGCGAAACAGTGAAAAAGACTCTTACCAAATGAATAATAAAGCCTAATAGTGGAACTTGATTTGCAGTGTTTTGCTTTTTTGTTTTAAATCTATTTAAATGTGAATGTTGTCTTTATAATAATGAAAATGTCAGTCAATCGCTACAACAAATCAGGATAATTCTAGATTAGTCTACAGGACCAATAAATAATCAGTCTACCGTATGAGTAGAGTATTCAGTTCTACTTTAATGAAGGGTAAAAGCCTTCAAAAATGATAAAACTGTCTCTCACTGCAATCAAATTTCATTCAGAGCTTCAAATGTCGCCCTCAATCTTACAGACAGTTTTGATTATCTTCACCCCAATTTAGACCTGACAAGCAGTATGACCACACCAATGCACAATTCTATCTTTTAAGCCTCTTATATCTTGAGAGAAGTGGGATTACAAATGGGAGCAGAGGAGCTAAACT
Organism: Cynoglossus semilaevis; assembly: GCF_000523025.1. NCBI lineage: Eukaryota > Metazoa > Chordata > Actinopteri > Pleuronectiformes > Cynoglossidae > Cynoglossus > Cynoglossus semilaevis. The sequence continues at coordinate 7,748,511 of NC_024315.1, read as the reverse complement.
CTTTATCTGAAATGTTCACACAGCCAGAGAAATACTGTAGAACACAGTACAACTAAGGCTGGTTTAAGCAGGCAGCTGGGGTGGGGGATGGGCCAACCATTCAAACAGCAGAGCAGCACAGTCATGCCGACACACTCAGACAAACAGCACTGCTGGTCTAACCAGAGAAAGTCAGAACACTCAGCTGTATGTGTGTAGGCGGACTTGTTGTCCTCTTAACCCAAATTCTTTCACTGCATGGGAAACACTTTTCACGCATCGTGTAGAATTACATTTTCAATCTGAATGTAAGTATGACATGAATGCACACAGCTGCCGTGTCACACGATAGTCTGTAAGTTGACAGTAATTTCCTGAACATGAAATCCAAAAAGTTCCATTTTGATTGAGACAGCGATGCAAATGCAATCCGTCTGTTTGTAATGGTTGTATAAACTCCAAGGCAGATTCAGTACAATTTAAGCTGTGTTTCTATCTTATCAGTGCAAACGCCACAATAAACCAAACTACTTCAGTCAAAAACGTATTTTTTGATTAGATTTGTACATTCTATTTAAATGTTTTACCAAAAAAAAAACACTTTTTACCAAAAAAAAAAAACCCACAAAAACACACGATGCCAACACTGTATTTGGAGTGAAGCTGCAAGTGACAGCACAGCTGAGGTAACAGAGAGAGACACATCCACTGTTCACCAATGTTTTGGTTTCTGTAATGTGACATGAACAAACGAACAACAATGACAATAACTATATTAGATATAATTTTCATAATTACAACTGCTAACGTTAACTTAATCATATGTTCACAAACATGGTGCTCATTTTCTATATAGTAATATACACACAGAGAGATGTGTGAATTATCTTTATCAAAATTACAAATTGCTAAGCTCTGACTCAGGCCAGATGACTAAAAATGTTTTGTATCTTTGTGCTACATCTCTGAACTAAGCTCAGCTCTGTTTGTCTATGCAGGGAAAAATTGACGTGTTTATAAGTCTGTAATGCAGAAAACTATGTTGAATATATCCCTCTAAAGAAAAAAAAAGATGGATTCCAATGTTAGAATGAAACAGTACTGAACTGTGTACTGTGGTTTTACTCTGGGCAAAAGCTTCAATAGAAACTAAAGAGAAATGCATCAAGAACCGCTGAGCTGAGGTGTTGTGTGGCACAGTTACAGGCTGTGGGAGGAAATGCTCAATAAAGACCTAGAGAGAGTTGACACCTGAATGTCTTTTCACTTAATGCGTGATCACAAGTAGACATTATGGCAATTACACCTACAATTAAATACATTGTTTAGCCAAAATATGTCATGTAAAATGTAAAATAATGCAACATTGTAAGACTGAGCTCAAGGTCCTGCCAGATGCTAAACTGCTTTCAGCTGCTGTTTCTATTCGTCCCAAGACACAGGCTCATGTGTGGATTGTGCCTTTGGCTTTTGAAACACACACACACACACACAATGGACAAAAGCTAGAAAACAGAAAATGATGGAAGCAGAGAGCTGGTAGGCAGATGCCTGTCAGTGTTAACAACTCTCTTAAGCTCTACTGAACTGCTTGGACAGTGCTGCTCTAATCTTTCACACTTGTTTGCCATAGAGGTTGATAAAACCACACCATTTTTACAAATGGCAACTAAAAAAGAAAAAGCTAAGAAAACATTGTTCAATTAATTATTAATAAATAGCATCAGTCATGACCTAACATGGTTTACCATAATGGCCAGTGCATAAATATATTTGTGCTTGTTCATAAATGTTAGTTGGTTATTCATTAACGTCCACAGTATGACACTTCCATACGAAATAAAATATTTAAAATATCGGTAATAGTATTCACCTAAATGTAACTAAATGTCCAATAACCAATTTCAACCATATAGTATTGACAAATAATGCTATTGTAAATTACTAACAAAGGGTACATGACCTCCACCGCCGGATTCCACAATGGCTGGTGCATTATATATTAAAAGTGTATTTGAGCACCATTTGTTAAATTCTAAAGACAGAAACACCCTGCACCAATCTGCAGTCTGACAACATTGCGTAAATGCTCACTGATATGACATTTACTCCACACAAGCATCTGTGGGCTAAAGAGCTGCACTGAGCATTGAAATACGCCTTATTCTGAGAGCACACATTAATACAGTTGTTCAGCTGGCATACAGTACAGATATATCCATGGAAAAGCACAGATATACTCCTTTCACAACAGAGCAGTAATGTGCCACTGGTGCCCGAAGAATGTTTCTGGCCTAATGGGCAATAACATGCAGAAACATGTAACATTTGGATTCCTTCTTAGTTTAATTGTTATCCTTTGCTTTTTGTTGTAGCTGATAATGCGTTCTGAGAAATTCCATCAAATATAGTGTTATTACACATCTAACTACAGTAGATTACAGATGTGTATTAACATTATGTGGTTAGTGTCAGATAAATGCAACACTGTTTTTATGTGATTATTAGAACTCCACACTTTTTATGTTTCATTTGGTTAACACAAATGTAGTGCACCCTGCTCTTTCATGCATTTTACTCAAACTGCTGCTACTCCTGCAGTGGGAAGCTCCAACTAAGTGCTTCACAACACACAAATGTCATCAAAATTATATTACTGACTGACTGAAAGATACATGGGAATACTGAGAAAGAGAAGCAACTGGGGATTGACACAGAGTTGGATTGGCTTCACTTAGCACAGCAGCATTGTTTATATTATTTTTTATGCAAATGTCATATCATTTCAACAGGATCTTAAATGTCTGCTTCAGAGGCGCTAATAACCACAGACAACATGTGCATCATGTGTTACTAATAAAGCAACACGTGATGCACATGTTGTAGCCAAGCTTCTTAAGGAATTTCAGAAATTATAAATATTTTTGAAGTGTTTGACAATAAGTGACAACAGTAACAGCAGGCATAAATCAAAGACACCCAAAAAATACCTTTAATCGTTTGACCAGTTCATCGTTGCTTATTTTGTCTGTGATCTCTTTTACTCCGGGAGGGTACACGACCTCCACCGCCGGCTTCTGCTGTTGCGGGAACTCCATGCTTGTTGGTGTACAGTCCTCACGGTCTTCTACTGGCCTCTATGGGTCAGAAAACAAAAGTTCAACACAACCATGCTACCGCACTTAGCAAAAACATTGCAATAAACGGCATTCTCATTTGCCAAGCATTCGTTTAAAACGCTAAAATATGCAAAACCGCGCGTCAGTAGCAAACAAAATAATAATGAAGAAAACTTTTCAAAAGAAAGCCAACATTAAGCCAGCTATGTACATATCATTAGCCTGTATGCTAAAGTCCATCAGCACCATGTTATCCGTACATTTTAAAAATCAGAAACAATATAGGCGCTTTGACACAAATACAGATATTCTACCTTAGTGTGTATTTAGGTTACTTGAAACCTACTTCAAACTAAGACTATATGTGCTATAATTTCCCTGTTGTCATCAAGAATATCACACTAGCTAGTTGTTGCAAAGCAAACATTGGTGGCTAACGGTTAGCATTTTGCGGGAAGTCATGTTAGCCGTCCGAGCTAACACATTAGCCTAGGCCTCAAACTCCTCTGGTCTCCATCACATCTTAAGCTCTCCACAATCACTGAGGAAGTCAAGTGCCCAACGTTATCTACCCAAAACAGTCAGGCTTCTGGCCACTTCCAGAGCTTCTCTATAAATGCGACTACTTTGACACGTTAAAGGTGAACGGTTTTTTACTTGTTAGTGTCTTTTTCAACTTCAGCGCATCACTCTGTTCGGCCGCTAGTTCACACAGGCGGAGAAGCTTCTGCTGCTTCTGCTACCGTCGCCTCAACCCTCCTCTCACAACCACAACTTACCCCCACGGAGGATTCAGAACACTCTAGCGAATACAAAATTGACCCTTTTTCCGATCTACAGCTACCACTCGTACAACCCCACAAATGAATACTAAGTCTTTCTCGTTGCTATTTACCTCTCAAGCGGCTCGTTTTTATTCATTAGTCACAGGTTAGGGTAGTTTTCGGCACAAAGCTCTCTGTCCGTTCAGTCAGTATTGGCGGTGACAAACCTGTGTGCACAGCGCCCTCATCAGTACCATTGGAGCACTGCACACAAAAATTTCAGGCGGGAGGAACAGGCAGCTTCCTTTATCTTATTCCTTCACCAGGATGTTGTTGTTCATGTGTCTTAAATCTTCCTTACGTGTTATTTATGTGGTCATAAGATTTATAAATGAACATTAAAATGATACGATTGAATCGTATTTGCATAGAAAATATGCAGCACTTTAAAATCTCTCTTATATTCTCAATGTTAAGAACATAATTTCTTTTTCCTGCAACAGATAATTACTTCAATGTTCTTAACCTCCTTAACTATCTCCTTTACAATCAAAATGAAGGAGTCTTGGAAGATGTGGTAAAACATTCACAATATCTCTTTAGATCACATTAAGATTCAAAGGGTTTAAACCAGATGCACAGAAAACCTTTTGATGTTTAGAAAGCAGTAGGTAGTCACAAACAATATTAAATGTGATTGAATCTAGCTTAATTTTTTATTTACCTGGCATTTTGTTCACTGATTTAAACTTTTAATTTTACAAAACTATTTTTGTTATTATTAAATTTCATGATTTTATCTCATCTGTCTATGAACACACACGCACACACATCATATAACAAGGAAAAGACAATAAAACATGATTAATAGAACAGTTTATAACTGGCCCTTTAAAAGGTGTCTGATGCCAATCAAATTTCTATCGAACATTTCATTTATATTATTTTAATAAACATTTAATTTGTAACATTTACCTCTGTTTAATCTTTACAATATTTTACATTTAATTAAGAATGG
>NC_024315.1:7743245-7743572 GCF_000523025.1 Cynoglossus semilaevis | reverse complement strand
GTAGGACTTTACAACTACCAGAAGATGGCAGCCTTGTAACTACATACAAAACAGCCAACATTTAACCTCGTTAAAGAAGAAGAAAAAAACGAGGCCAAAGTGAGAAGAAGAAGAACTTGAGTAAGTTGTGTTTTCGTTTTGTTTACTACCGCCACTTGGAGTGCTGTAAGTCAACACAACCCACAATAAAACCGTATGAAATTACATTCCTGCAGTCAACGCCTTCGCGTCAGCATGTGTACTCCTCTCTGTCACCTTCTTGGAGCTTTCTTAAGTTTGCGTAGCCTCTAGTGAAAGAGAAAAGCAGCGACATTTAGGCGACAGAAT
>NC_024315.1:7689147-7743205 GCF_000523025.1 Cynoglossus semilaevis | reverse complement strand
CCGACAGACCACCAGAGGGGAGAAAAAACGTCGTAGTTTACCCAGTCCCACTGGGTCCGAACCGTGCAATGGAGAACAACTTTGCACCCAGTGGCTCACTCTCGAGCTCTACAAAGGAGCAAATCGCCGAAAGCATGCAGGAGATGTTCTCTCACCTGGACCCAGAAGTTATTGACATCGTGCTGTCCGAGTGTGATTTTAAAGGTAGGAGCGAGAACGAGCAACAATGCGTTCAGCAACCTGGCGTGGAGCAGTGTTTTGGGAATGCTGCTGTGTGCTCAGTAGTTAGCTCTGTGGCTTGTTAGCTGTACGTGTCTGACATTTTTGAAACACATTTTGAAACTCTACAGTCCGGCGTAGTGACTGTCCAGTGTTTGAAATGAACACTGTTTACAGTAAATAAATATCAAGCACCCGAGAAATCACTGCTATTAAACAATCTATTCTTCTCTATTTTTATGCAGTAACAACTTAAGAATTTATTCAGAAAACCATGGACTGTATCACGGACAGCATGGGCTTTTGACTTTGTAGTGATTGTCACGTACTATAATCTTTTCATATTAGTTTTTTTCTATTTTTGAGTTCAATTTATCCATTCAGCTTCTATCACACTATTCTTTTAAGAGCCTTGTTTCCATGATTGGAGAATGATTGTTATCTGAGGCCTTGAGAAGGGCACTGTGAAGAGGACAGATTAGGGTTAAGGGAATATACAGTACATTTATCAGTTTCCTCAAGAGAGAACAATTTTCTTACAGCATAAATTGTTTTTTTAATACCAAAGAATGAGCCTTTTTAAATTAATTTGTGTCTCATAGTATTACTATGTTATTACTTAACTCTTATGTTTTCTAATATATTTAATCACTGGGGCTACAGCGAATGTATATACGGCTATGGTTAATACCATTATTTTAGTCTAGTTGATGAGTTTTGTGGTCCATAAAATAATTTCAAAATTCTCAGTCCATGCTTGCTTTTTGTAGAATGACCAATTAAGAACTGTTCTCTTTTTTTCTTTTTTTTTTTAAGTTGAAATAGCAATGGACTCTCTGCTGCAGCTGTCTGAGGCTGCTGAAGATGCAGCTCCTCTTCCCTCTCCCATGTCTGGCTTTGAGCGTACTGCTGCCGACCTGCTTGGTCCTCCTGAGTTTCCTGATCCAAGACCAAACCAAGATTCATTCAAATCATTGAAACACCCTTTATTTTCTCCTTCCTCTACCAGCCCTTTAACAGAGGAGATGGACATGGCAGTTGAACAGGAGCTGGAGACACTTGAAGCAAAAGCAGATATAAAGGGAGAAGACCACAGAAGCCAGTATTTGTCTATTAGTGAACCCATCTCCTTACCGCCCTCAGCATTTATACAGCAAACTGATGCTGAACCCCCTACGTCTAGTCCGAAATCCGGATCTACAGGGCCCTTGTCTCAGTACTCTTTTTCAGAAGCCGCCTTAGTAGAATCTTCATTGCCAGCCATGCAGCATACCACTGCAGAGAAGCACCAGACTTTGGTAGATTTTACTCACCTTGTGACAGAGGAACCTGCAGAAAAGCCCAAACCTCCTTTGGACCTTGCAGCTTTAGGCCGTCCCTCTGCTTTTCAGGCGTACATAAAACAGGACCCACAACCTGGCATGCCTGGAAGAACAGAAGTTGGGCCTTCTGATACTGTAGTTGGAGGGGCGAGATCTAAAGCAAACACAAATCTAGAGCCTGTTGGTAATGTGTCTTGGAATGTGGAGGCACCAGTCTTTTCTCCTTGTACCACTGGAAACCATGAACCTACCTTTATTACTCCTGTGGCTCAGACATCCCATAATTGGCCACACCATGCTAGACAAGCCTGTCCATGGCAGCTACAGTGTCAAGCACCTCTGAAACCTTCAGCAACTATTCCAAAGTCCTGGGCCCTGCCTCCTGCTTCACAGTATTGTACCCCTAACAGTTATCTGCAATTGGAAGGAAACGTTCTCGTGCTGCTACGTGGTGCTCCAGGATCTGGAAAGTCAACACTAGCAAGGTAAGAATGTTGGCATGTTAGAAATGAGCTTCAAGACAATTCAAATCTTTAACCTATTTACAAAGTACATGTAAATCTCTTTTTGCAGAACATTGTTAGAGCAAAATCCAGGTGGCATTATTTTGAGTACTGACAACTATTTTATTCACAATGGAGAATACCACTATGACCCCACTGTTTTGGGAGAAGCTCACGAATGGAATCATAAAAAAGGTGAATTAAATGTATCTATGTGCCTTGTCAACACACATTTGCGAGTATTGCAGTCAATTTGAATCTTTAATTATTTTAAATAAAAGAACCAGTTGTTTTTTTAACACAGCAAATATATGTCTCTCTCTGTCTTCATGTGGACATTATTCCATAGCCAAGAAGGCTTTCCACAGAGGCATTAGTCCCATCATCATTGATAACACTAACATGCAGGGATGGGAGATGAAACCTTATGTGGCTCAGGTAAGTTTGTATGACCTTGTTAATAGTTTAGAAAAATGACGTATACAAAAGTCCTCCTCTTATCTTGCAATACAAGTCGTTCAAGTCGAACAATTTCACGTCATCTGCAAAATGATAACCTTGACTCACCCTTTGTGGCCACTTTGATGCATTTTCACATAATTTTACTTCCTGTTGCTGCGGCCATGCTGAAACACAAGCATTCAGTCTTTGGTTTTGCACACAGTTTGTTGACTATAATTTAATTTGGGGTGTTTCAAATAACAAACAATGTTTGATGATTATCCCCCAGGCACTAAAACATGGATATAAAGTTTTGTTTAAAGAGCCGCAAACGTGGTGGAGAAACAAGCCCAAAGAACTGGAGAGGTGAGAATACAAGTAGATGAAGTACTCGTCAAGTTCTTGATCTGAAATACTTCAACGGTTTTGTTTCTTTTGTTTCTTTTTGTTCTGTGTGTGCAGACGCTCCACACACGGGGTGCATGTGGAAAAAATCCGACGCATGCTCAACGGGTACGAGCGCTCTGTCACAGTCCAGTCCATCATGGGTTCATGTGTGCCTGAGCACAAACAGTACCACATTCTGGAGAACACAAGCTCACAGTGAGTTTTGCCCCCGTGTCAAATAAAATTGAGTTCTTGTCTGAAGAAATAGTATTTTTTGTAACAAAGTTATTCATCGTTTTTAATCATTCTTCTCTTCATTTTAGGCTGACGTCCTCTGAAGTACCTTGTCCTGATCTGGTGGGAAAACCAAGGCTAATTGAGGGAACTAATGTGTCACGCTCCCATCTGTTTTCCTCTCTGCCAGATGTCTCATCTATCAGTCAGTCTCATGAGTTGGACGATGGCTCCTATAGATCCACAGAATCAGTACATTTTCAGCCCACTGAACAATCTGCAGAAAACGCAGACGTATCTGCTATGGATGACTTAAATTTGGAGCATTTGGATAGTGAGTTGGACGCCCGGTTACAGCTAAATAATTTAGTAGGAGCTCAACAAATCCCGGACTGTATCGTGGAGTCTGTGATGAATGAAGAGTCCCCGGAGAACGAACTGCCTGTTGCTTTTTCTGAATCTATTGCACAGCGGGTGAAGAGAGAGAGTCGAATGAAGAGATTTGATCATGAAAAGATGGAGGCTGCAGATCTGGTGAAGGACACTAACCAGTCAGAGAGTGAGGAGACAGAAAAAAAGGAAGCAAGTGACCTTGAGTTTGTTTGGGTTATGGAAGAAGCTAAAATGTTGGAGTTTGTAGGTGACTGGCCTACAGAAGGATCTCTAAACCAGCGACAAACAAGAAGAGGAAGACATAAAGAAAGAAATTTTACAGAAGACAAATCTGTGTCTCAGGAAGTAAATACATCGGAACCTGATAAAACAGAGTGTCCAGAAGAGCTCGATCTGGATCAGACCAACTCTTCTCTGATTTCCTCGAGGAATGAAGAGAATTTACCAAAAGAAGTGTCAGGAGAGGATGGTGGGAGGATTGACGGCTCCTATGGCAATGAAGACATTGGACGAGACATGGACGAGCAAGATGGCAGGGACATCTACAGCATGGGAGAATTACCTGACTGTGTGTTAGACTGGAAGGCTGCTGACTACTGCAGGGCTAGAAAATCAAAATTCAAAATTGGAGCAGAGGACACTGATAGAAATAACGGGAACGTCAGAGATACCGTTAGTTCTGATTTTGCCCCATCTGTCACTGCTGAGTCACTATTTGTCTCCAGTAATGCCGAGTTAAACAGGCACCATGACGCAGAGAGCCACAACAGTGAAGGTGTGGTTGATAGAAAAGTTGATGATGTGCCAACTGATCCCTGCACTATGGATTGCAGGGAGACTGTAGCTGAGGCTGACAGCAGTCTTCTCAGTGAGGCCTCTCAGAGTCCAGTGAGTGAGGGCTCAGCGGAGGGACAAAGAGGTTCCCTCAGTGCAAACAGTCAGGATAAAAAGCTGCGTCAGGGCCGTCGATCAGGGAAACAGTGCAAACTCGCCCTCACCTTCACTCAAAACTATCCTGATGCCCAAACAAATACCAACGAATCCCCCAGAACCCCGAGTGACAACACAGAGAGCCATCCAAACAGCCCAGACACCGATGACCAACACATCAGAAATGTCTGCTCTAACTCCAACCTTGACCCTAAGCCCGACCTGTCCACTGAGTCCAAGTCAGAAACTGAAGTGCAGTCATCTTCTTCTTCTTTTCCTCCTCCTCCTCCTCTTCAGGCAGAGTCAGGCTGCTTCATTCAAACAGAGCCTCAAGACTTCGCTCTCCTATGGCGTCTGAATCGCCAGGACCTCCGCAATAATAACACTTCCACTGCTGCTTCCAGTAACTCCGGTGGCTTCACTGTTCTGTGTGGCGACTCCAGTCGATTCGTGCCAGCGCTCTCCTCCGTGGCTTTCGCAGCAGTTGCAGTTAACCCCTTGGGCCACAGCGATGTACTTTATCGAGTGGTCCATGAGAAAGGCACACAAGTCGAGGAGAGAGATTTGGGAGGAACCCATGACCGCCTCGAGAGCTTGTGTATCCTCTGCCGTCACTTTAAACTAGTAAATTATGATACATTAGAGGATTTGTATGACAAATGCCATCAGGACCTAGAGTGGACCACCAACCTGCTGCTGGACTCTGGAGAGCGGGTCTTTAAAGAGGAAGACGACACAGAGGTGGAGAAACAGGAGCTGGAAAGTGGTGTTCTTCAGGATAAACATGACCAGAACACACCCTCTCCATGTCGAGCTCCAGGAGGAGCAGAAACCAGCTATCATCCTGAGGTGAGCTGTCTGGAGACAACTGGATCTGAGCAGGTGACTGAGCTATCATCTGATGCAACACGTGATAAGTCCAAACTAGACTGTGTGGATTTGACATGTGTTGAAGGTGCTGCTGCTTCATTTAAAAGTGAGAATACTACCAGGTCGTCACTGTGGCCTGGAGATCTGCAAATAAAAATGACAGAAGGAGAGACCACTGGACACAGAGAAATAGCAGAACCTTGTTCAGAAGCTGGGGCCTCAGGTGGAAATGTTGTGATAAATGAGGACTCTGTGGCTAAAGATGATGCTGCTAGCATGGATGAGATCCACCGACTGTCGCGGGCAGAACTGGAGGAGCTTAATGAACAGGAAGAGAGGACCGAGAGGAGGCAGGTGGAGGAAAGAAGGAGCATGCATCTGGACATTCAGAGTGTGGAGCTCAAACTACCCACTGAACTGGCCATACAGCTTATTGAACTGTTCGGCCCTGTGGGATTGGACCCAGGTACGGCATCACACTGAGAACAGAAGGGGGTGATGCTGAGTTGTGTAGGTCAAGGACACTTAGTGGGATATAGAGAAAAAAGTTTAAAATAACATATTGATTATGGCGTTTCAGAATCAGAAATATACTTTTAATCGTGTAAATCATGTAATACTCAACTTTACCACCAGATGCCTCTACATCCTCTTTTTTTGTTTCTACCCTCTATTTTTAAATGTAATTTTTTTACATTATGACGTACAGACCAATCATCATTCAGTTGCTGTACCAACTGCAGTAATATCAATCTCTCTGTTACTCTTCTGATTGAAGGTACATGTGACACTGAAGACTATAAGGTCAATATGGACCTGCACCTGGCCAAGCTGCTCCACCAGAAGTGGAAGGAGACAATCCAGGTGAGGTATCAAACATCTGGGAAAGACATTATTGAAGGCAGATTAGTTTGAACGTCTTTGACTCACTGTTTTTGTGAATTGTGTTTCACAGGAAACGCAGCGACAGACGGCACTTTTGTTCCATTTGTTTGGAGAGAGTACGTTTTCACACTTGACATGAACTTATATGACTGTGGGCAATAACCTGGAGTGGCATTAGACGTTCACACACTTACTCACACCTACAATAGAATGTTCCTCTGAAAACACTTGCCTGTATTGCCCTGTTATAAACCAACAGGTAAAATGAAATATATGTAGGTAAATATATATTAAAATATATTTGATCAGATGTCAGCTTCTCAGGTGAATTTCTGGAAAGTTAATGTTGTTCACAAGAACAAACATTGCTCACAATTCTCCTCGTAGGTGACGATGGTTACATGACACCAGGCAGTCAACCAGAGGCCCGTGGCCGTCTGCCGTTCATGGACCACTGGAATGCGTCCCGCCCACATGTCTCCCTGACAGATATAATAAAAGAGGAACTGGCCTTGCAGAAGAATGTTGAGAAGGTAACATTTTTGTCTCGATCTGCAGTTATTGGTACAGTATTTCCAGTCGCACTATTGCCATTTTACTATTTACCAATTTCTACCATGTTGGTTTCAGACCAGGCAAAGTCGTGTAGACCTTGATCAGAGAAACGGCGCAACTCTGCTGAAAGAGGACAAACTCTTCTCAATCTTTCCAAACATAGACAGACATTTCCTTCAGGACATTTTCAGAGATCACAAGTGAGTAGCAGATGATAACAGATTATTACATCATCTGCTGTTAACACTAGAATCTCCCAAATATGGGATCGATAAAGTTCAAATTATTTTTTAATTGTTATTATTATTTCGTACCTGCGTGTCCTTGCTGGTACAGTTACAGCCTGGCCCAGACGGAGCTGTTTCTCCGTTCTCTACTAGATGAAGAACCCGCCAAGAACGTTGTTGCCCCAGAGGCCCCTCAGTGTGATCATCACAGAGCAGCAAGCAAAGAAAGGGAAAAGGTATTTCAGCACAGGGAGTGTTGGGTGGCCTGCCCTTGGTGTGCTACAGTGAGGAAAGAAAATGCTTATTTGTCTGCCCTCTAATTCAACTCAAACAGAAAGCTCCAGAGTCGATCACACCGGACTTTCAGGACGTGGAGTACCCAGAGTACGACGACTTCAGGGCTGAAGCCAATTTGCAGAGGAGGAGACAGTTGGAGAGTTTTGCCAAAGCTGCTGAGGCCTCACAGCAGGGACGCAAACAAGTGGCCTCGTTTTACGCACAACAGGCAAGTGGTTTAAAGTCACTGAGGCTTCAGGCAACATAATGTCCGTGTCTGTCTTAATAAAGAAATAAGTTGGACTCAACTTTTTATTCTACAGGGACATTTGCATGGACAGCGGATGCGTGAAGCTAATCACCGTGCAGCAGTCCAGATCTTTGAGCGTGTCAACTCCTCACTGCTGCCCAGAAACATCCTGGACCTCCATGGACTCCATGTAGACGAGGCCCTGCATCACCTGGACCAAGTCCTAGAGGACAAAGCATCAGGTATTTGTCACAGTACTGCAAAAACCCGGTGTAGCCTCTTTAACCGTCACACCTCCAAATGTTATTCAAAGATGTACAGAGTTAATGCAAACAAAGCCAAGTCAACCACGTCCGCCCATGATGACGATGTTAACATTGAATATTTAAATTTGTATGAAGACTAAAATGTCAACATTCTTTTTCAGAGGACTTGTATCAACAACAAATATCCAGCATTGTACAAATGTATTAGGCAGGTACACACATTCACTATTCTCCTATAACCTTTCTTTTTCAAATATTTAAATCAAATGAAAAGAAGGAGAATTGCTTACTCTTGACAACATCAAATATTTTCCAGTGATCTAAAATAAAATACAAACCTCTCACTTAGACAAATTAGACATTGTTTCAGTTTATGTGAAGACAACTGTTTACAGAAGTCTAAAGACAAATGTCGGCTGTGTGGACAACAAAATATACATGGCACAAACACAATGACAACAGTCCATCCATGCAGGACATTCACCTGAATCACACACACGGGGCACAGGTTGACAGCCACACCACCCTGTGTATTAACTCACTCCATCACTTCTCTCCATGTAGATTGTGAGAAAGGTCTGTGTCGACCTGAGCTGTCTGTTATCACAGGAAAGGGGAACCACAGCCAGGGGGGCGTGGCCCGCATCCGCCCTGCTGTGATAGTCTACCTTACTAACAAACAATACAGGTAAAACACGCACGCACACACACAAACACAGACACACTCACATATACTTTCTCATACATCTTTCTCCTTTCATCTCCCAGGTTCACTGAGCCAAAGCCAGGCCTTTTGTTGGTCTCTTTGAAGTGAAAAGAAATTGCTTCACTGGAATCAGACTCAACCTGCTGTGGAGAACATCCTGCTTTTCACCGTCATTCTTGCGTTTCTGTCTCTCATTCACATGAACAGATGAACGCATGATAATGGAGCCGACGGGGGATATAACGTTGATGAAGGTTAAAGTGAAATTTAATTAAGCTTTTTTTAAATACGGATATTTATTGTAATTGTTTTTTGTAAGAGTGCTACATTTGCGTGGAACAAGAATAATGTATCTTAATTTATCTGTACAGCTAGAAAAACATTTTTATAATGAAAATATTTGGTACAAACTCCAACCTTTATCAGTGACCACTGCAAAACTTGGAAGTATTAAGTTAGACCAGTGGGGTTTTTTTCAGCAGCATTTCCACCTGTTTCTGAGAAAATTCCTCATTGTAATTATTGTGGTTTTGATTGACAGCTAGTCCCACCTTAAAATCCAGCTTTTTTGGGTTACATATGAGATGCTAATCAATGTGGCACCAGTACGTCTTGTGATAGAAATGCACAAACACACCTTCAAAAAGAAAACTCAGAACACGTCCATCTTTTAAATGCAAATTAACTTAACTAGATTTTATGCCATTGAAAAATAACACTGCCTGTAAAAATCAATAATTGTTTACTTGGTGCTCAAAATTTAAAAAAAAATTAAGCAAAATATTTCTTACTACATAGATTTATAAACAACAAAGATAATTTGATTTTCATTTCCCTTTTGGTGAAAAACGAGTCTTAAACGTACACTGTTGGTATTGCCGCAGTGTCTCAGCTCCATGTCATGATAGAATGAACTGATATTCAACTGATAATCTCATGTCATAACTTTCTTACTCTAAAACTAATCGAAGAGAATCAGCCTGTTAATGGTAGCCAGCATTTGTAGCATGGTTTCAAATTTTTTAAAAATTAAAGAAATGTTGTGAGAAAAAAATCTATTTTCTATGAGATGAGATAACAGCTACTGTATGTTCGCAGATTTTATTGGTTGTACAAAATTTTGTGAATCGTGACTTGTACAAATGAGATTGTATTTTTTAATTATTTGTTTTATTGGTTTATTATTTACAGAGAATATTGTACATTTGAATAAAACCATTTGTTTGCAGTTAAGTCTGTTGTTTTTTTGCCTTTTTAAAGAAAACTTCTCATCAACTTTAAGAACAAACAGTTGTTTTAAAGATATGTATTCGTTTATTAATTAATTAATTTTTATTAATTAATATAAAAGTCTGAATCATCTAGGCCCACACTACAGCTGTCAAACTGCTAAACTCTGAACTTTATATGGACGATACCACGGTCTACCAAGCTTAGAAGTTTGTTGTAGAAGTTTCATATTTTTTATATATTTTTTTTATCCCATTTGATTCTAAATCTTGTAAGTACTAAAACAATTTGGTTGTTATGCTAGCTTATTTTACCGCACCACCCTCTGAAGAGACGTAAAATCAATCATCGGCTGCGCAGTAAAAGTCATCATCACCTTCCTCATCATCATTTTACTGCGCATAAATATGGTGTCACTCCTTCGCGGAAATTCAGTTCTCGCGGCAGGCCTCGGAACCAATCTACCGCGATAATCGAGGGACCACTGGATCTCCCTATCTGTGAACCCAAGACTGTTGTTTCTCACCTCGTCTAAAACACATCACCTACACATACACCTTTAACCTCGTTATCTTGTGACTAAATACTCACAAAAATACTTTATTCTGATAAACTTGTGACTATTTTCTATTAAATCCTCAATATGGCTCTAATACTGTCGTAAAATAACACATCAACTGCAGTGGTAGCAAAGTTAACTTTTTTGTTCCGACCCCTAACTAATCTCTCAAGACATTCTGGACCCCCACGTGCAAACAGTCGCGGTTTTCACAGTGACTTTCAGCACCGTGATATCAGCAGCAGCGCAGCGCTGAGCTGACTGACGTCTGTCGTGTCAAAACGCAGCTGCCTCCGCAGTGAACAAAGCAGTGAGAGGTGGGGAGTTCGAGTTGCACCTCCTCACAACACAGCGGATGTCACCGACTTTTCCTCTCTTTGCCCTCGTCTGTCTTTTTGAACCCAGCGATGTAATCGCCTTTTTTTGGACTAATCGATCAACGAGTGACGATAGATGTGAAACGTTTAACTGTGAAATAATAGATTCGACTGTTTTTTTCAGACTTACTGAAGAGTTCAATCAAGACGGTGATAGTGGTTTTTGACACCGTAACATCTTATAAGGGCGGCATCCGACATCCGGTGAAGACGAAAATTTGATCAGTAAGAGGTATTTATATTCGTAACCCGCAACATTACTTTGTCTGCACATATCAGCGTTTTTATAAACATATTTAATCATTTAAACGATACATTTGACAGTTCGATACATATACAATACCTGTAGATATGTTTAATTATTTTGTAATTTCAACGTACACGAAACTACAAATGTAGGAAGCAGGCTGCTTCTTTAGAAAATCTACTTTCAAATACATATTTAAAAACATTTGACAGAAAGAAAATATTTGACTAAAATTCAATCACAAAATCTCCAGTAAAAATAATAAACTTTACAATGATGTGATAACTAAACAAATACTACTACTACAACTACTAATAATATCAACAAACAACAAAACACCCTGTAGTTTGGTAATTTTACTTAAACTATATTCAACAGGTGTGGGTTGTAAACCCACAAACCAGTTTTTTTAAAGTAAAAATTCAGGAGATAATTGTTTGTCACTTTAAAAGGAAATGTTTTTCCAAATAAATATTTGACAAATACTGCCGTGTGTGTGCGTAAGGGGCCTCAGCAGTACTGCATTATGAACTAAAGTCATAGACAGACACAGGAGTGTTCTGGACTTATCTGAGGTTGACCATTTAGACTGACCTTTGATCATCCTTTCAAAAGGGTGTCTGACTTTAAAGACAAAATCTGCTGAGACAAGACTCCCAGGTCTCTCAGAACTTTATCAACTGTGGAGCTGTGTTAAAAATGAACTATTTTATTTAATTTTATATTTAATTTTCTTTTCCAAATTTAAATAGAAACCTGTTGAAATGATTCAAGCTCCACCCACTTTTTTTAGTTCCCATAACTGATGAAACAAAAAAACTGAATTTGAGATGTGGAAAAGAAGCAGGTTGTGACGTGATACAAAATACACACCCCTGAATTCTACAAAGAGAAAAGTCTCTGATGGAAACAATACTTGGTTTCTATCCATTTATCGATTGTTACTGGAATTTATAAATTCCACACATCACAAACTTAAAATACAGTTTGTTTGTGCGCTTGACTTCATGCAGGCCAGTTTTTTACTGTTGATAACATCTGCTGCAAAATCAGAAAACTGTGGACTGTTGATCACATTTTTGTACTTAAAAGAATCTTTATCGAGTAAATTAACATTCACAAAAGTCTCTTATACGGACTTTGTTGGACTGTTCTGCGTGTATCTAAATGTGAAAGGAAAATGAAATTAAAGGTAAAAGCAAGCAAAAGTAGGTAACGGTTAGTAACTTGCCATTTTTAGCCAACATGGCCTGATAATAAGAACAGAGATGTATGAAAGATCATGTAATTATCGGAAGAATAAGTACTCATTTTTTACTTTTTACCCTGGTTGTTGGCCATAAAATTAGTTCTAATGTGAATTTTGAAAATAATACGTCTGTAGCGACATCATCAAATCAAAGAATGTAAAGCAACAAGTGTGAAATATGGGGCAAAGCAAATGCCATTAGGCAAGAAATTTACCCCAGCAAATCTCCAACAGAAGCAAACAAACAATATAAACCAAAAAAGGACTTAAAAATAAATTAAAAATATGAATCAAAAGAGTCCGACAATAGGTAGAATTCCCCTCAAATACCCAAATATTGGATAAAACATGTTAGCTAATGATATTAGTCCAGGAGTGTAAAAATCAGTATAATGTTGTAATAAAATTAAATAAAAAGTAAATGAAATGATCAACAATACTTTATGGATAATTTTTCGAAATAAAAAGTAAATGAAATCAACAATACTTTATGGATAATTTTTCTTATCGTTACCAACTACAGAATCACACTGACCTGCTCTATATACACACCCATTTCTTTTGCATAAAAATATTCTGATTTATAAAATTAATTAACATGAAAAATGCATATATTTTGACAGCCCTAATATATACATATACATATATATTTGTACATATATGTACTATTCATTATAAGTGACTGCCTTTTTAAATGTAGGGTTGTCAAAGAAAATGAACAAAAACTTCACTCGTATCTATCCTATAATCTTTTTTTAAGCAGCTTTAATGTGATTTTTATTTGACTGAATTTCGTGTCCTCATCTGTCTCCTCCAATAGATTCACGGCATGAAATGTAAGCAATGGTCCCTGGCTGGGGGAAATGACTGTGTCTCAGATCATCAGAGAGAGAAACCTGTACATGACAACCAACAGCACAGCCAATCTGAGAGAGCCCAAAGAGCCATGAGGTTACGTGAAGCTCAGGGTGGCTGCTGGAGAATTGCACATTTTCAGTGTGTATGTTTGTCATTGAAGAGGTTTTAAGACGGCGGCGTCCTGATGCAGATCAACGAGCTGGTTTAGAAGGTTATCACCACATGCAACAGCTGCAAATCAACTGCTGTAAAGACATTAGCTTTACACGGAAGCAGAGTCACTGGTGTTTTTGACTTCTCTGTGAACCAAGTGTCGCTCCGGAGACTTTAACCAAAGACGCGCATTTCTAGAGAAAACCAGTCAAGATGAACGGCCTTGATGAAATGTCAGTAAAGTGTGTACTGGTCGGAGATAGCGCGGTTGGAAAGACGGCGCTGTTGGTCCGTTTTACCTCAGAGACTTTCCCAGACACTTATAAGCCCACAGTGTTTGACAACACAGGGGTGGAGGTCTACATGGACGGGGTCCAGATCAGCCTGGGGTTGTGGGATACGGCAGGTAATGACAACTTAAGACAAGTTCGGCCAAGGTCCTACCAGCAGGCTGACGTCGTCCTCATCTGCTACTCGGTGGCTAATCCCAATTCTCTGGCCAGTGTCCAACACAAGTGGATCGCTGAGGTTCGAGAGAACTTGCCCAAAGTGCCGGTCCTGGTTGTTGCCACTCAGACAGACCTGCGTGAGATCGGGGCATATCGTGGCAGCTGCATCTCAGCAGCCGAGGGAAGACGAGTGGCTCAAGAAGTCCACGCCAAAGGTTATCTGGAGTGCTCCTCCCTGAACAACAGAGGCGTCCAGCAAGTGTTCGAGTGTGCGGTGCGGACGGCTGTGAACCAGTACAAAAAGCAAGCCAGAAGGCGCATGTTCAGTATAAACCAATGCAAAGTCTTCTGACCTTTGACCTGGACTTTTCCCTGTCTAAGTCGTATGAGGACTTGCTCTTGGCTGAGTGTAGGTGATTTGATTCGGACAAAAATAAATCAGTTTAAATACGTTTTTTGTGATAAATTTGTTACTTTTTATCAACGTGTAAAACAAAAAAGTTTTTGTTATAATAAGACAACAGGAAGTGTAATGAGTAGCGAGTCTGGTGAGTCTGGTCGCTGAGGTAAGGATAATAATACATTTAGTGTGAATTACTATATTAGAAGTTTTTTGTAAGACCATTCATTAAACTAGAGTTTAACGTCTGAGTGTTTTGACCTCCTGGTCGGACTCAATGATTAAACAGAATAACATTCACAATCTGTGTTAGATCATTCAAATGACTCGTATTAGTGTTTGATCAATGCATTAATACATCAATATCTAATGAACATTAATGTTAATCACCTAAGAGTTAAAGTTTTAATCCATGATAAAAACAAGTGTCCGGCTCCATTTCAGAGTCTGAAGTCGTATTAGACGCGACACTCTCGGTATCTTTGTGTTTTTTTTTTAAATAGATCATTAGGAGAGCGTACAATCTTAACACGAAACAGTAGTAAAAATGTGTGAGGAATCATAAACGCCCTTGTTTTTTATAGTATAGAGACACGCAACAATAAAACATGAAATTCATTACTTGAAATTAAAGTGATTTTATGTACAGACTATAGTATTTTATTTATTCAGACTCTACATGTTTAATGAAATTCCAATTAAAACTAAATTGGGATAAAACGTTTACAAAAATTTAAATGCGTGTTGTTACTTTTTGCCCCTTTTTCACTATGAACTGTTTATTGTTAAATTGCAATGTGAACGTTTTTATTTTCAATAAACTTTTTAAGAAAATTGAGAGAAGGTGAGGTTTTAAAGGGAAAAATATTTTGAAAGTACAAATGTAGTGATGACATAATTATTTGACAACAACTTTAAACTACACGGATTAGAATTGCTACATTTTTTTTAAATTCTGTGAGTGAGAGATAATCAATAATATCAATAACAGAAAATAATTACATTTAAAAAAAGCACATTCACAAGAAGTCGTGTTTTGTAATGAAAATCAATGATTAAAATGCAAAATCTGTTTTGAGATACTTCTGTCTCTCAGTGTTGGTACGGTTAAAACAAAGGACAAACATAGGAGATTTTCGAGCTCATCTAGCAAAGTTACTTTCTATCTGAGGTCAACTAAAGCAGACCTTGAATGTCATACATTATAATGACTATTCTTTTCGGTGCCTATATATATTTATTAGTCATCCATGTACCTGACATGTAGGTCAATGTTAAAACTGTCAGAGATCAGTTCCAGTCAACTGTAATAACTGAGAAAAACTGAGAACAACAAACATCTTGGGGTAAATACTCGCCCTCCCCCCTCCCGCTTCCCTCACTCCCAAACAACACACACTCTCCCGCTCTTTCTCTACACATCTATCTAATGTGGCATTCAGCTCAGCTGAGGATGAGAGGCTCAGAAGAAACGTTTCAAGGATACGCTGAAAAACACCAGACCACATCCCAACGCGTGAACCCATACAATATATGAACAATACACAGTTACACCCCCCCCCCCACACAGACACAGAGAAGCTTGCACGTATATGTTACTTAATCCTTCTCAGTTACAAGACACACACACACGCCTAAAGCAGTTTGTATTTCTTGAGGTTGTGTTACAGAAAAACAATAATTACGAGCCAAAATCTTCACTTCACCTGACTGCAGTGATCAGGGCCAACACTCCTGTTGTGTGGAGTATTTTTAGTAATCCTCAATGGCTGCTTTCTTTGACTTAATGTTTAAGGTGACAAAAAAGTTTAGTAATTCTCACGCATGTAAATTCACTTGTTTCTTTTTTCTGTTCAAAGATTATTTATAACTTTAAACTAGCAGTATGTTCTTTTAACTTTAGGCAGAGGCAACACAACACTTCAGTACACAACACTACTATGTACACTCTGTGGTCACATCTGTCATCTGTCATCTCTCTCTCCCACACCTACCACAATGCCTTATCCCTGTTCTCTCAGTCTCTCGCTCGCTCTCTCTCTCTCTCTCTCTCTCTCTCTACCTCTCAGACTCGTCTCATGTATTGTCGTTCTTCAACAGTTGAAGAAGACAAGATGTTTAATCAAATTTGAAGTGAAAACATTCCATTTTTTAATTTAGTTTAATCTAAGAACATATTTTTGTTGAGACTTGAATATACAACAGTACAGTGTCATAATCCAGTCAAATTAATTCAGGTAGCACAGCCAAAGTAAGAAACTCAGATAGAAGATGTGTAAAAAATGTAAATAATGACAGAAGAGAGAAGAGACAGGGCCAATAAAACAAACATTATAGAGTTCTGCCTACAGTGACCCAAATGTTGCATACATCCAACTGTGACAGGCCCCGACTGTAACCATCATGCACTGAGAAATATTTTTTAAATGGTAGATAATTCTGTTTGAAATGTCCCAAATACTTGGTTATTAACATAAGACCCTACATGAGAGCTACTTGTATGATTATCCTGTTCTTTATTTGCCTCTGTTCAAACATTTTTCAAACGTGTGCGGCTTTGTTTCTTTCTTCAAAGAGAATTCAGTTGTCACTGAAAAGCTAAAATATCTGTGCCAGTTGAATGATGTGAGTAATTTAACCTTTTGACAATAACGGTGATGAAACCTTGAAGGACTTTAGTCTTACACCAGATGTTTCTGGTCACAGTGGGACGATGAGGCTTAGATTCTGGACCTTCTACATTCTGGTGCTACAATTTCGACCAAAGAAAAAACAAACAAACAAAAAAAGTCCATAGAGTCTATTTGGACTGCAAAAATGTCAATGTTTGCTTAAAAAAAGGACATTTTTCTGTTTTTAAGAGAAAGATATTCACATAACACATGCTCAACCACACACACACACACACACACGCACGCACACACACACACACACACACACAGGAAACACCTGTCTTATGTGAGCTCAATACCACAGAAAATGTGATACATTAGCACATCACGTCTCTGCCTCTTATACTCTACACTGTCAGCCCTAGTGCCTGTAAAATTACTTATATATTATATTTGTCATCAAATCATCAAAATAATCCAAATAAATATAATATAATAAAACATTTAATTAATACTTAATTAGTATTTTTCAGAATACCCAAGGACTATTTGTGTTACGCACTGTAAAGCACTGTACAATAAAATTGTAATTGAACCCAAATTTTGGTGTTCATCTATCCACAGTTCATTTAGTTCTACAGTTGCTTCACTGAAACAGAGTTCTTAAAAATAACCTATTTGAAATCTAT
This sequence comes from Cynoglossus semilaevis, assembly GCF_000523025.1. Taxonomy (NCBI): domain Eukaryota; kingdom Metazoa; phylum Chordata; class Actinopteri; order Pleuronectiformes; family Cynoglossidae; genus Cynoglossus; species Cynoglossus semilaevis. The sequence continues at coordinate 7,725,918 of NC_024315.1, read as the reverse complement.
TTGTGAGAATACCACAGTACAAACCTACAAATAATTCCATCAATTTTTTAAATGAAGAATAAATTAAATAAAAAATATATTTAACTTAATTAATGAATCTTTATCATCGTTTTACATATTTATAATGATTTGATTTCACGTGGCCTCTCTTAGTAAAAGTAAAGCTTAAGAATAACAGACGACTCCCATGAAATCGATCACCTGTACAGATGTGGTGAGGAGACACTCATCCATCCACGACCCTTATCTTTGATACCCAATGTTTTAACATTGTCAGTGTGGTTTATTAATACAAGAGCAGTTTGTCTTAATTTAATCTCACTTGAACAAGGTAAAAAAAATCAGATGAAAATCACAAGGAAAAATATAAACTTCTTGTCACTGATCTGAACTACACCTGCAGCCTTCTGGTCATGTTGTCTGAAATATGTGTGTTGACCACAGAAATCTGATCCTGGGTCTGTGTAACGGCTGTTGTCATGTGACACCTTTGACATGTGTGTATGGGTTAGAACATGGGTAAAATAGTGACTACGTGTGTGATGGACATGGGCAGTGAAATGCAGTGTGTGTGTGTATGTGTGTGTGTGTGTGTGTGTTCTACATGTTGATGTGGTCAAGAACACAAGTGGGTAGAACTACAGGCATCCCATTTCACCCTGTGCCGGTGTGCTATTTGATACTACGGTGTGCCTTTGTGTGTGTGTGAGTATGTGTGTATGGGAATGATAGCCCCAGGTCCTGTTCCAGGGCGATGATCACACACAGACAAACTCTGACAGAGACGAACAGCGACTAACAACCAGTGAAGCACTCACAGCTTCTGACAGGATGTAAGATATCGAGAATTTTCTGTGGTCTCGCCTCGCTCAGCCTAACATGACGAGAATGGAGATTAGAATAGAGTGACATTGGACTTGAACCTCCGCTCTTTCAGTGAGTGCTTTGCTAAATAATTGATCTTTCAGCCTGTGCCTGGTTGAAAATGAGGAAAGCTGCGCTGATGGTTTGGATCAGTCTTCTGGTGCAAGGTCAGTACTGCATGATGGACTTGTTGTTGTTTCTTCTTCTCTTACTGTGCTGCACACTATGCATGTTCTGCTCTCTACTCCCAGTGTCCCACGGTGCCCAGGGTTATTATGCTCGCAAACTTCTAAACGACCTGATGGAGAACTACTCCAATGCACTAAGACCTGTGGAGGACACAGATGCAGCACTGAACGTCTCACTGCAAATAACACTGTCCCAGATCAAAGATATGGTAAATAATCAATCAGTCAATCAATCAAGCTATCCATCCATCTATCTACGGTATCTATCTATCCATCTATATGTCCATCCATCCATTCATCCATCCACCCCTACTGAGGACTACTTTGATCATATGTGGCTCCACTCTGCCCTTTTTCTCTGTTTCTTTGTCTGCAGGATGAGAGGAACCAAGTTCTGACCACATACTTGTGGATCAGGCAGGTCTGGTATGACTACAACCTGAAGTGGGAAAAAGAAGACTATGATGACCTGGAGATGATTAACATCCCCAGTGACCTGGTTTGGAAGCCAGACATTGTCCTTTACAACAAGTTAGTAACATAAATCAGACTTTAAAAGTAAACAGTATAGATATATAAGCCATTCTATTGACTTGATGTCTGCAGAGCAGACGAGGAGTCATCGGGTTCATCCAGCACTAACGTAAAGCTGCGTTACAATGGTGAGATCATATGGGACTCTCCAGCCATCACAAAGAGCACATGTGTTGTGGACGTCTCCTACTTCCCCTTTGACTGGCAGCAGTGTAACCTAACCTTTGGCTCCTGGACCTATAACGGAAACCAGGTTTGTATAATTATGGAGAATATTCTGATAATAGGAATTCAAACCTTTCATGAGGAACGCCCTACAGCTGGTCTTCAGAACAAAACTCTATTATCAGTTCAATACTTTAATTCCAAGTAAGATAATGTGATGTCAATTCCTATGTCAAATACACTTGGGGAAACTAAGCACAAGTAAATGTTCCATGAAACTTTGTGTAAAGATGTGGCTTTAAAGAGTTGAACAGCCCAAACATGATGATGTCAACCTTGATAAACCACTGGAATCAGGCAAGTTAAAATTGTATTCAATTGTATTGAAAAACAGAACAAATCTTACAGTAAGTCTTGCTCCTGTCTTTGTGCCTGATGTTAAAATCCCTCCTAACTGCTGACACTGCCGACCTACTTAGATGAACTATCGCAAGTGGAAATGAGACACTGCACTTCAGTAGAAAAACAGAAAACAATTGCAAACCAGTTTGCAGCTGTGTGTGGTGAAAAGCCGTTACTGGGTAATAAGTTCCTGGATCAGTATTGGTTCCACCACTGGTATAAAAAGAAAAGCCTTTCTTTTGAACTGCTATCTGTTGCTCTGTCAGACTTATGATCAATGTTCAGTTCTAATCGACTGCTCTTTGTACTTTGGTTAGGACAACAGCAAGAGCTGTTTTAGACTTTAAACAACAACAACTGGTGAACACAGATGCACAAAGACTAGGTTCAAACACTTCTTTCACAAGAACATGGCTGTACATACTGTAAGAACCGATTCATGTTGCACAGCTCTTGCAATTATATTTTGAGCATGTTAAAAGTAAAAACTATAGCCAGTAGCCTTAAAGCTTTGCTGTGTAAGCGTCAGATTAACACAAGAAAGAAAAGTTCAAATTATTATTATTATTATTATTGTTTCCTACAATGCATAGTGGAACAGAAAACAACCTTTCATTATCACAGGGTAAACAGCAGCCTCTCGTCCATATTAGTCCTATTTTATTCTCAAAATACAATATGAATAATTTCAGAATTAATACTTCTTCATAGGTAAATTTTAATTTAATGATCATTTTTACATTTGCGTAATACATACAGCTCTCACTGTCTTTTGCACAGGTGGACATCAGTTTGGGCATGGACAGTGGCGACCTGTCCGACTTTGTGGACAATGTGGAGTGGGAATGCCACGGCATGCCTGCAGTAAGAAATGTTATGATGTACGGATGCTGCTCTGACCCGTACACTGAGATCACATACACCCTTCTGCTGAAACGACGTTCCTCGTTCTACATCTTCAACCTACTCCTCCCTTGCTTCCTCATCTCCTTCCTCGCCCCGCTGGGTTTCTACCTGCCTGCCGACTCTGGGGAGAAGGTGTCCCTCGGTGTCACAGTACTGCTGGCACTCACTGTGTTCCAGCTACTTGTTGCTGAGAGTATGCCTCCTGCAGAGAGCATGCCCTACATAGGTTAGAGCTTCCTCTTATTTCCTAAAACTACGGGAATTAATAAAAAATCCTAGGAGGGGTCACGGAGGTCAAACTGCTCAGTGTTTGGCCATAATAACTATTGTTATTGTATGATTTGCCCTTCCGTCAAACCTCTTCTTAAAGAATTGTTTATTCTCCCCGTCTCTCCTAAGGCAAATACTACATAGCCACCATGACTATGATCACAGCCTCGACCTCTCTCACCATCTTCATCATGAACATTCACTTCTGCGGTGCTGAGGCTAAGCCGGTCCCACACTGGGCTAAGGTGCTAATCATTGACTACATGTCAAAAATCTTCTTTGTCTATGAGGTGGGGGAGAACTGTACTACACCCGAGACTGAACAGACCCCACTGTACCCAGAGGAAACAATGAGTGATAAAGCCTGCTACCATGACGACCAGCTCCATGAAAGCACCTTCCATTATGACAGTGACCTTTACAGGAACACCAATGGCCACAGTGTGCATCATAACAACGTGCATAATAAAAGTCAGGCCAATGGCACCGCCAAGAAGAAGAAGAACCATCATTTTAACAACCACAACAACATTGCTTCTAGACTTGAGAGCGGTGAGGGGATGCGAGAGTCCACCCAACATTACAACCACATCAGACAAAATGCCCCAGAATACCAGATTCCGCCTCATCCAAAAAACCTCCAGCAGCTGAACCAGCTGCTGAAGGAGCAGCTCCTGTATCACACGGAAAAACATCACATCCCTGCCTGCCCCTGCTGCTGCCCCTGCCTCCAACACAAACAGGTAGAGTAAATCAGCAGAGTTAACCCAGTGATAGCCTCATCACTACTATACATTGTCACTGAGTCCTTTCTAAGTTCTTCTAATTGACTTTGCTTCAGGTGGTGAAGAACATCCAATACATTGCCAACTGCTTTCGTGACCAGAGAGCCACATGTGCCAAGGTAGCCGAGTGGAAGAAGGTTGCCAAGGTGATGGACAGGTTTTTCATGTGGATCTTCTTCATTATGGTCTTCCTCATGAGCATCCTCATTATTGCCAAGGCCTCCTGAAATCCTGCTACTACTACTGATTTTGCCTGCACTGACATGTTTGCCTTTCCTCACTCTTAGACCCAGGTTACCTCAGTGCTGCTCTGATGCAATGTCTGATTAATCAAGAACAATTTATGTGTAAGAAATGACTTTTGACATGTCAGAATTTCATTGAGTGCTTGTGTGAATTATATTTGGGTTTTTTTTCTGCTTCTATACCAAGTCTCCACAAACAACTCCATTTCACCAATACAAAAATGCATCAAAAGAGTTCAGTTAGTTAAGGCCAGGGCTGTTTCCAAGTGTTACGGAGCTGTGGAGTGGTAAGACAATCTGGGACTCGTCTTCAACATGCATGGACTCTCTATTATTGATGAGCTAACAGCATGACATCCAGCTATAGGCATTACATGACTTACATTATGTGTACCTGTCAATTCAGCTGAATCGTGTAGAGACTTTGGTGACAAACTCATGTGGTTTAAAACTATTGAAACATTCTGTAGACTCTAGCTGTGAAGTAAATCTCATTTGTGTTGAAAATTCCACTCCAAAAGTGTGGTTAGATCATTAAAGCCTGACATGCTGAGTGTGGAAGCGATTTTCTGGTCTGAAAATATATAATTATTATATTATGAGATCAACCACATTGCTCGAAGGGCAGTAAGTTCGTCTATCACTGACATGTTAATTGATTTTGTAGACTGATTAATATTGTCAGCAACTCTGGAAGCATTCATCAAGCCGCTGTCTAGATGCACATTAATGACTGAAATACACAAACTCTAAGCTACATTTTGATTTCTGGTTTTGCATATTTTTCAAGTATAAAATGTCATCCTTTGGATTAGTCACAAATAAAGACAGGTGTGAAGAAAATGTACCTGCTGTTATTTCTGTATAGGGAAAAATATTTTAAAATAAATTAATAAATAAAAGGAAACTTTTTTATCATTTTTAGGAACATTGTTTACATTTTTTTATGAATAATCAATCAGTAGATATCCTGTGAATAATATGACTATAAATAGTAATTGTTTGATAGTCCTAATATATATGATATCTGTTGGGATGTAATGTTACAGGAAAGTCACATCTCTGTAGTCACAGTTTAGTACATTTTCCGTAAGAAATTAAATATGGAGTCACAAAAAATTGACAAAAAGTGGACCAGTCGATCAACTAGTTGCTGATGACGTCACTTCTATTTCAAAGTCATTAATATAAAAAAAATCACAGCGGGAGGGAATGCTTCTTATAATCTGTATTCACAGAAAACATGCGTCTCATCAACATTAGTTTTACTATTTTTACCTACTTAAAACACTAAGTATATCAGCCACAACTGTCTCATCTTCCACATAGGCGAAGTATTTTTGTACAGGAGAGAAACACAAACAGGTTGATGCCTTGTGTGGTGTCTACTCACGTTTCGGCCGCTGGGACGTGCTGTTCTCCCATTCACAATACGAGGCAGGTCCATGTTAGCTGCTGAGTAGTTACACACTATTGGGTCCGGTCACAATTGCGTTCCGGCGGAAGTTGGACTTTGTTCCGCTTGCCATTAATTAGGCTTCCCCTTGACACTGTAAAAAAACAAAAACAAACAATGTACGGTTGCACTGGCGTACTAACCTTTATTTGTAAAAAAAAATAAAAAATTAAATCATTAAAACATTATTATTTGTTGGCTGCGCTGCTTTTAAAAAGAGCATGTAATTGATTACAGCCGCCTCACTGACTGTTTCTCCAATATATTAAAAAATGAGTGAATAAAATGATCAAAATGATTATTATTCAGTCAGAAAACACATTCTTATAAAGAACTGAGTGGATGACATTGTTTTATCTTATCATCTTAAGTTTTCTTTTTTTACTTTATATGATGAATGGTGAGTCTCCTCAGACTGCATATCACTGATATTGAAGTGTCAGCAGACTTTCTGAAGTCAGCAGTGCATCATGATAAATGTTTTCAATAACAAATGACCTTTGCTTCTTCTGAAACGAAATAAAACACAACACTTTTAGGCTGTGGAACAATAAAATAACTGGTCTCCACTAATACATTTTAGTCTTTATTCTTTGAGGAAAATACTACGTCAATATCACTAATGATGAGGTGAAATAAACTACAAAACAAAACAAAACAACAACAACATCATCATTTAAACATTCCTCTTTCATCTGGAAGCAGGTTTGTTACTGGACTGTCAGCAACATTGTCCAGTCAGACTGAGTACCAACACAGAACAACTACTTTTATTGATCACAGCGTCTCTTGATCAACAATCAAGAGTTTACAGAGCTGTTTACAAGCTGTTTACAGAGACAGTACATTCCATCCTTCATGTTGTGTTGGATGTTATGTCCCTGGCTGGAGTGTTTAGAGTGAGAGATAAGGCAGAGTCAAATGATCAGAACACAGTTTCACCAGATTGATACTGCAGGCTTGGTTAAAGTTCAGCGTGGGATTCACAGAGACAGACACACCCACCAAGTGAGAATCTATATAGACATCTGCGTAATCGGTTTCTAATTTCTTGAGAAGAATAAGCAGAAACACAATGTCATTACTAACTAAGCAGCTGTCTTCGCTCACAAGTAAGTTTTTCTCACTATTTCTTTTCTTTATTCTTGAAGTTGTCTATTTTGGTTTTAACAAACATTTTTCCAGTGACTAGTTTCCAGGGTGAAACAGTTTGAATGGTTTTATTTGTCTTTGCCTGAAGACAGGACTTAATCAAATAGTTTGCTTACTAATGTCATGCTACAAGAGATGTTCTTACAAGACACAAAGATGCTTAAATAATGAAAATTATATATTTTGTTCTGTTTATATATTTCATTTTTTATGTTCAAAATACTCCATGTCAGAAGTTTAACTCATATTGAGGCTTGAGGACAACATAAAAACAAAGCTAGTTGGGCAAGTAAGTAATTAAAAAAGGTTAGTTATGTCGCACCGTAGGAACGGAACTCTGAAGTGAAGACAGACAAGATATTTACAAAATGTTACTTAGGAGAAAGTCAAATAAATGCTATCAATCTTTTTTCTTTCATTCCTCTAATCACTTTTTAATATCTGTCTACTTTCATTTGTCTCTCCAGACAGGAAGCCTCTTCCTCCTTTCACTGAGATCAGAATAGTTTTGCTTGGAAAAACTGGCAGTGGGAAAAGCTGCACTGCTAACTCCATTTTAGGTCGTAAGGCCTTTGACTCAAAGGTTGGAGGCTCCTCCGTCACGCAGCGCTGTCGCAGGGCCAGCGGAGATATTCGTGGGCGACACCTACTGCTCCTGGACACTCCGGGGCTGCTGGACACTCATCAAACGCCACAAGACGTGCAGAGAGAGCTGCGGAGAAGCGTGAGTCTCCTGTATCCTGGGCCTCATGTTTTCCTTCTTATTGTCCAGATTGGGAGGTTCACTCCGGAGGAGAAAGAAGCAGTGCGTCAGTTCAAACTGGCCATGGGTGCTCAGGCCTTGCAGTTTGCAGTGGTGGTTTTCACTCATGGAGACTTTTTGCAGGAAGGAACCTCTGTGAAGGAGTGTCTAATCGATCAGTGCAATGAATTGACTGAGCTTGTGGACGAGTGCGGCGGTAGGTATTGTGTCTTTAACAACAACAGCTCCAAAAACAAAGGGCAGGTTCTTGAGTTGCTCACTTTAGTGGACTGCATGATGCAGGGCAATGAGGGCGGCTACTACACCAGCAAGATTCTTCAAAAGGTGGAGGAGGAGCTGGACCTGGAGCTACAGGAGGAGAAGAAGATGTTGGCTGAGAAAGAGGAGCTGTTTAAAAAACAGGAGGAGGCTGTAATGAAAGATTGGTATGAAAGAAAGCTGGAAGATGTTCTGCAAAAATCCAGGGGTGAGATAGAGGAACTGAAGAAAAAACACGAGCTGGAGAACCAGTCTGAGAAGAGGCAGGCAAGAAACCTAGTGGAATCCTTCAAACAAGAAATAGAGCAACATTTGAAAAAAGAGAAGGAACAGAAGACGATGGAGATGTTGAGGGTGATGGCGATCCGTCAAGAGGAAGAGAGGAAGAGGGAGGCTCTACAAGAGAATCTTGACAAGGTGTCCAAAATGCTGGAGGAGCAGGTTAAGCAAGAGGATAAAATAAAAAGAGCAATGGAGGAGAAGATTGAAAAGAACAGAGTGGAAAGCCTCATGAAAGAGAGGGAGAGAGAACTTCAGCAGATTCAAAAGGAGCAGGCCATCAGGCAGAGGGAGGCAGTGAGGAGGGAGGCTCTGCAGAAGGAGCTGGATAAACTCACCTTTAGCTTGAAAAACCAGGTCGAGAGGGAGGAGGAGAGGACAAGGAAAATGGCCATCGAACTCAGGCATGAGAGGGATGAGAATCAGAGGATACGGGACATTCAGATGGAAAAACTAAGAGAGGAAAAAAGAAGAACTCAGGCTTTGAATCAAGAGCTGAATCACATCAAAATGCAAATACAGAAACAAAAGTCAGTGGAGGAAAGTCTGGCAATACACCTGGAGCAGAACCTGCAGAAGGAGAGAGAAAGGTGTGTGCAAGAAATATTACTGCTGAAAAAGAATTTCGACAAGAGGTGTCGAGAAGTGAGCGTTGATACCGCAAAAATGGATTCTGCAAAAAAGGACAGTGCAGTGACAGTTGTTACTGGTTATGCCCAGGAGATGGGGCTGTTGCTTGTCAACCTAGCACTGGAAAAGGTCAGAGCTCCTTGCGCCATACAGTAACCACGTGAATATATTTTAATAATATGTATAACAAACAATGATCTGATAGCTTATCTTTTTCTTGTATTCTCTGCACTAAAAAAATCACAATAAAAAGTCTGACCTCTTTTATCTTGTAGAACCACAAGTACAGTATGTGGTTCTTTAAGATAGAACCATAATTAAACTTAAAACTTAAACTTATTTTGACTAATTATGACTGGATAAGTAAGAACCCTTATTATATTTTGTCATTTATGTTACTTTATGTTATTTTAGTACTATTATAATAGTTGTATGACAGTTCCACACAGTAAAAAAGACCAAAGTGATTTGTTCATTTTGCTTGTATACGTCTTCAATTAAACTTTCATTTAGAACCAGTTGAACTTGTCAAAAGTCAGTTTCGGTAAAAATGTTTGCAATTATTAACATATTTCTAGTCGAGAGATGTAACTGCTTCATATCATTTCAACATCTAAGACAAAAAAAAGGAAAAAGACATCAATGTAAACATTGTGTTGGCTTGGATCTTGTCTTCACTCTGCAGGTACAAACCACAGCACTGCTGGGTTATTTACCTCAGGGTAAATACCATTCTATGTTCAGACCCACCCTGTGGATCGTAGACACTGAAGTGGTGGGAATAACAACGACTCTCCTATAGATGTCTTAATGCACCTGCAACATCAACACATTTTATAAAAAAACATTAGGTGATTGGAATAACTCTTTTGAATTTGAATTTTCACAAAGAGCAAGCTGTCACATTATAAATCATTTGAATTTTAGGGAAATCTATGTTTTATTTTTTGGACTAAAAGTCAGACTTTAGTTATTTACCTTTTATTTCATTTTGTCCTATAGGAAATTAGTTTCATCTCCACCGAAGTCATCATGTCTTTGCAGTGAATTATCATCTCAGTGAATTAGTTTCACATCTCCTCAGTGTTAAGGTTGATGTGTGTCTGTGTAGGTTCTCAGTCATCCAGGTCATTTTATCCAAAAATAGTTAGATCAAGTTTCATTTCAAAGGACACCCAGCCGCTCAGGTGAAACTATTAGTCCATAGGTACGGTACCACTCCCCATTCGCACCTCTAACTTTGTGACTTTGCATTCCGCCCTCCGTTGAATAGGGTCCATCCCCCTTTCTGCAACGACCCTTGTTTCGGGTATGTAAACCCTTTAAGGCTAAAAATCAGATTTTCCCAGTAGTCAGTGAGAACTGAAGAAGCCTCTTGCATAAGAGGTGAACTGTCTTAAAAAAAAAAACAACTTGCCAGTTGCCCTCGATGTAACTATTTTTGGATGAGGCTGATGTGGCAGCCACGTGCTGAACAAACATGCAAGTCTAAAAAACCACCTTTGTCAGTACATCCTGACAGATGGAATAAAATCAGATGCAGCAAGAATATTAAAATTATAAATTAACTTTATTATAAATTATTGTAGGCAGTGCTGCTATTCCTGATGAAACCAATTATGCATGTCTCTTCTTGAAGAAACAGACTGCCAGGTCACATACCTGTGGATTTGTGAAGTGAAGGAAAGTCGACCTTAGGCAATTAAATACATAAGTCAATTTGTTTGAGCTTCTTTTCTGAATACTGTACAATATTATTCACTATCTCTGAATTCAACAAATGTGTTTTAGTTAGGAATTAAGCCAGGGCCTAAGTTGGAGAGCTGAAAGTACAAAAAGTTCCTGCTATTTCAAGTTTGAACATAAATAAATAAATTGGCTAAATGATCTGAGACTTTGCCTGCTCTTGACAGAAACATGATTCAGTGCTTTCGGTGCAGTAATTAAAAATGTGTAACAAGAAAACATATTTATGCGAGTTAAATTGCAACTATTGCATAAAAGTAAAATTTAAAAACCCAAAACAATGTTTTCATGTCAATATTTATCTTTTCTTTTTTTTAGTTTATTTCTAATGCTGTCTTTTGATGACAATGTCATGATGACAACTATTCAAATTGTGCAGATACAAATCTGGCCACATTTGACATTATTAGATGTATGTATCCTGCTTAACAAGTCTATAAACTCGTTTTAACTGGAAAAAAGGGATACAAGGATTCACTCACATTCCTTTTTCCAAATATGGGAACCATAGGACTGTCACTACAACCCACACCTCCGCCTTGGGTTAAAACCAACCTATAATTTCAGGAATACCTCCTTTGCAGGCACCGTCAGGATCAGTGAAGAGATCTTTGCTTTGCAGGAGGTGTTGCAGCTTGGTGAGTCCCATCAATTGAATTAAAATTTAATTGCCTATGAAAAAGTTGTTTGCGGAAATGTGCTATTAGGAGCTGAAGGAGCAATGCATGTAAGCCTACATCTTTCATCTAATAAAATGTCATCTAATAGTGTTTTTACTAAACAAACCAAAAATCAAAGTGTTTCCACCTATGCTGAGGACTTCATGGTAGTTAAAGGTCAGATAAACTGTAATCCCCAACCTGTCTTGTATGAATGCATATGGTTTTATCATAATTTATACTTTAGAAAAAGTCAGTCATCCAACAAATTTGTCTGTGAAAACACGATGGTTTTCATTAAAACAAACAAAATATTAAAAAGTATTCAAGGTCACACTGGTTAAATTTAGCAAAAATACATTTTAGACTTGGAGCACAGAAAAAAACACTAAAAAGGAAAAGAACATCTGGACATGAACATAAAGTGGTATTAATGAGAAATGTGTTTGTTTGTTTTTTAAATTTATTTTAAAATACTAGCATCTATATTATTGTTCTCTATGAGACTTGTACTAGGCAGTCCAAATAACTTCTGTTTGACACCACAGAACAAACAGTAGTTGCAAGAACATATATATGGATACATCAAAAGCAAGAGCATTTGAAATAAATTATTATGAAAACAAGCACACACACACACAGGACCAGTCATCGTACTGACAATTGGTAATGATTTTCTACTTCGCCAACAAACAAACTTTACACTACAGGTTTGGCCATCAATCTGCTATTATATTCTCTTTGAAAAGTCTCGACTACTTGAGTTTGGCATAATCTGCAATGATTTTGTCATCACTCTTTCATGACAAACCCTTGCTGAACAAACACAGCTTTTGTACCAGATATAGGTATATTAGAATTATAAGCAAACAAAATTAAGATGCTTCTTTGTGTTTGCAGCTCTCCAGAAAATCACTATGTCTGTGAAGAACCACTACATGTCCCTTCCTAAAGGGACATACTGCCAAGTGACATACGTATGGATTAGTGAAGACAAGGAAAGTCTACGGAGTAAAACCAAGACTCTATGTAAAGAGCCAGCTGGAATTAAAGGTAGAACGAAACAAAACAAAAAAATTCTGATCCAAATTTTGGAGTTTTTGTAGTTGGTTAGTATACTATTATTATTCATTTAAATTAATATTTTCAAACACCATTTTTATTTCTGTTTCAATCTCTTTCAAAAGATATCCCTGAATGGTTTGCTGTGTCCACAAATATAACTGAACTCACTTTGGTTCCGGTGAAAATGTTCCGAGATCCCTTCTCTCTTGATCCAAATAAACTGGTTTTGTGTGAAGTGTTGGACTACAAACAAGTTCCAGCAGGTGAGACACCGTTCTGACTTGACAGTTGAAACACTGACATATTAAAATGACAGACTTGAACTTTGGTATGCACCCTGTGGTGTTTTAGTCCTCTTCTGTTTTGTTTTTTTCAACATCAGAGACTACCCTGCGGTCAAAGTGTGTTGAAGTGATGGAAAAGGTGGAGAAATTTGAACCGTGGTTTGGAATGGAGCAGGAGTATTTCCTTTTAGATTTGGATCGAAAACCGTACGATTGGCCACCAGGATGCCGATTTTATACAGGTAAGAAAAGATCAGATTATACTAGGTAATAATACTGATTAACAACTGACTATCAAAAACACGTTTTATATGGGTTTCACACTCAGGGTCATGTTGTGTGGGCAGTGAGATTATCCATGGAAGAGATGTCGCTACCTGTCACAATTTAGCCTGCCTGTATGCTGGGATTAAGATCTGCGGTTACAACCCTGAGGCCATCACATCCCAGGTATGAAACATTTTGTTTCCAATAGATAAAAGCTCCAGGGTGTTTGAAAGGTTAGGATCACTCCAACATCCCCAAAATTACCCTTAAGGTTTTCTAAAAACAAAAGCAAACTCCATCAGATCTATGAATAAATTCAAATGTGTTGATGTTGTTTTGTGATCTGGACAGTGGGAGTTCCAGATTGGCCCTTGTCTGGGCATTGAAATGGGGGACCATCTGTGGATGGCTCGTTATATTCTCCATCGTGTCTGTGAAGAGTTTAAGGTTATTGCCACCCTGGACGTACAACCTGTCAGTGGACACCTTTGTCCCTCAGGCGGCCACGTCAACTTCAGCACTAAGGAAATGAGGAGTGAAGGCGGACTTCAGTAAGTTTATAAGCCACACACACCACGGCTTCAACCACACAGTCACACAGTGGAAGAGTGGTTAGTACTTTTACTGGTAATTAAAAAAACAGCCTTTCTCTCTTTATTTTGATAATTCTCAAACTACTGTAGTTGTGTTGTCACGACACCAACATTTTGGTACCCTAAGTGTTCCCATACTTTTCGGAATTTTTTTCCAAATGAAATAAATAAATAAAATCATAAATGCCACTTATTATTATTTTCCTAAGAGATTGAATATAAAAATACATTGTTTTTAAACTTAAAATAATATCACTGAAAGTCCTGGTAGAAATACAGATTTTTGATAAATTTGGAGAGACCTTTTTTTTTCCAGAGCCATAGATGCACGACATGTACAACGACTGATATTTAGCTAACCTAAGATTTTAAAAATACTATGTAATGTATAGTAAAAAGTAGTGAAGACATTAGTCCTGCTTATGCCAGGCTATATTCAATAAAAACCTAGGTGAAAAACCTAGTAACATAACTCATGTAGCCAAATTGCCATTACTAAAGCAACATACCCACGATAATACAATTACAATATTATCAAAAAGTCAAAATACATTTTACTCACCAAAAGTTCTGATTATTTGTTCACAAAATCCATACTCCTCTCTTTCTGTAAGAAAATTTAAATTATTCTGTTGTACAGATTATTCGTGCGGTTCAGTTCTAACAAGCCCCGTCGCCATCAAATCAAATGCGTAAAGACCAATCTGTTCGGTTTTGTCTGCTCGACAGCCAACTCTGATCTGTCCGTCGCCATCACATCAAATGCGTAAAGACCAATATGTTCGGTTTTAATTTGTCTGCTCGACAGCCAACTCTGATCTGATTGGTTAAAAGAAACTATTTAATTACCATAAATGCCAAAAGGCCTATGTCTTGTCTTGTCCGTCCTCCTTTCACCCTGGCAACACGTGGTGGCTGAAATGATTGGATAAAACAACTACAATTATACACGACTGGAAGCAGCATAACAAAAGAAAAAACATTGAAACGAAGAGAACAGACTGTTTGGTATTATTTTATAAATATTCGTGAAATTCTATTAAAACATAAGTAAATGATTGTGATACCGTGTACCGTAGGCCAGCAGAGAAGGCCTTGCTGGCCTTGACGATACACCATTAATGTTGATATGTTATTTCCAGGTACATCGAGGAAGCAATAAAAAAACTGAGTCGTCGTCATTCTCACCACCTCAGCGTCTACGACCCACATGGTGGAGCCGACAACATACGTCGCCTCAATAGTCAAACAATTACCTCCAGTTTCAAGGAATTCTCTTCAGCTGTAGCTGCGCGTGACGTCAGTGTTCGCATCCCCGGACAAGTCTTCCGCAGTGGACACGGTTATTTTGAGGACAGACGTCCTGCCGCAAACTGTGACCCATACAGCGTGATGATAGCTATGATTGAAACCTGTCTGCTGGGAGCAGCTGATGATGACATGGAAAAAAACACCAATGAGTCTTGAAAGAGAATTTTAAAAAATTGCAAATTCAAGAAATCACAATATTAATGTTATTGTTTGTGGTACCTTGAACATTGAAATAAATCCAGTTTGATCAAGTTTAAAGATGTTAGGAGCTATTTAGTCGACACTGAAGTTCTTGAAACTATATATATATATATATATATATATATATATATATATATTGAAGGACCATTTTTATCTCTGGTTTCAATCCCTATTTTACTACCCTGCTTCGCAAATTGTCTGTGAGGAGAAAATCACAGGGGAAACAGAAAATGGAGACGCTATATTTTCATTTTCAATTTTCAGTTTCTATGCATAAAAATATAGTTGTAATACACGACTTTTGCATCTGACAAAAAGACAAAGTTGAGGAGTTTGAGGTAAATATTGTGTTTAATAAACAAACATCAGTCAGGGAACTGACATTAGTCTGGAGATGGAGAAGGTAGGGAAAATGAAGCACAATGCACATGTGTAGAGGTGTGGGGAACATATTTATCTGTTACACAAGGTGCCCCCCGTACAGTAGGAGCAAGAAGTTCTATATAACATACAGATCAGGATCCAAGTCTACAGTACAAAAACTTAGCAGCAACATGTTAACATCAGAGACCAAGGGGCTAACAAAGTAGTTTCATTTAGAAAAAGTCACAGTTTCCTTAAAGCATAAATTTGTTAAAAAGGTTAAAAACAGTTCTAAGAATCCTCTAGGGTCAATGCTACTCACGAGATCTGTATGTGAAATACACAGGTAGAGAAATCATCTATACATTTATAGTCTAATATAAAGACCTTCTGGCAATGGCACAGTACAAACTCTCAGGAAAGGCGACAAAAATATACAATGTCTTCACGTCACATTTGCAGATTTTAAATGTAACTAAGGTCTCTGGCAAGCGCAATAGATTCAGCGACCAAAAAACAATTTCTCTTCAACCAAAATAAAGGACACCGTCGTGTTAGTTCAGCTATCTGGACAGATTATGTCTTTTTTAATACAAAAATAAGCACAAATATAAATTAATATATATTAAAAGAATCAGTTTGATACATAGGGGGGGTCTACTGAATAGATACAGGTATTTATAATACAATAAATACTTGTTTTTCATGATAGAGGTCAATAAACAGAGAGAAGTTTATTTAACCATCAGTCTACAGGTGTGTTGAATAAGCAAGAGTGTGTACGTGTGTGTGTGTGTGTTCAGTAGCTGAATAAAATACCACAAGTTTTAGCACAGCTGTGTGTCAGGAGATGTGCACAGTCTCAGAGGATTTGTGGAGGTCTGTTAAGGAAGGTTATCGCCACCTACCATCTCTCATGCCATAATACAGCTCCTCCCTGCGGCGAGTCTGTGAAACTACCAGTTAGAGTGACTCCTAAAGCACAAAACTCACAGAAGGGTTTGCAGGAAGTGAAGTGGAAGTGGTCAAGTCATCAACATCAGTGACATCGGTCAGTCCTCCAGGGAAGAGACAGTGTGGCACAGCATTGGACTCATCATAACCAACGAAAGGAAGGAGGTGTGAGGAAAAAGTCAACTTATTTTTATTTTTTTTTTGTCTTTTTGTCCACTTCATAATAAAAATAAGTCTGTTTTTGTACATCATCAGTCCAGCAATGTCACGAAAAACATATTTCTAGGCATTTCTTTCTTTTTCCCCCATAGGTTTTTCTACAAAAAACAGGGTCCATTAAGAAGGAGGACTGTTGTGTGTGGAGTTTTTTTTTTTCCATAGAGAACTGGAACAATAGACATTTGAGGACGAGGATCAAGTAAGCTGGTTGACAGGAACATAGAAAATACTGGTGTAGGTGGAAATCTGCCAAGGGTATTGTCTTTTTTTTATGACGAACACTTTGTACAGCCGCACTTCACCACTTTCTCCACTTCCTGGACAAAAGAAGAACCATCAGTGCACTGGAAGGTATATTTCCTGCGTTTGCTGCGGACAGGGGTGCAGCAGGTGTCTTGTCCGTCCGCACCCACAGTGCAACTGCCCCGACACTCTAGGCGGGAGACCTTTTCCTGGGTCTGACACGCCGCGTAGCCTTGCTGTCTCTGGTAGACATCTCTGACCCGTTCTCCTCTGCAGGCCACCTCTGGGGGAACAAACCAAGAGAAAAGTTATCAGCGGCCAAACTCTGTACTTACTGATCTTCTACCAAAATGAAACCATGATGACAAACTAAAGGTTCATAACACTAAATAAACTCTTTTCTTATGTTTTCTATTCACGAAAAGCTCAAGTAAGCTTTACTTTAACTCAACACGTTTCCAGAAAAAATAGTACGCTTAATCAAATGCAATTTGAACTAAAACCTGTACTAGCTGCACTTAAAACCTGATGTAAAGGTCTATAGAACAAAAATAAATACACAGAAACACATGTCTCAACTTTTAATGCTCTATATAAGGTCAAATGCTTTTATTTCACAGGAAAACAGTAAAAAACAAAACACATTTTACACATTGAAATCAAATACATGATTTCAGTTGTTCTGTAGAGAAGTCATGAAGAAAAAGGAGGAAAAGAAGCGACAGTTTATGCAGAGGTCATGCAGTCTCACCTGTGTAATCCCTCGTGTGGGATTAAGAGAAGGCTCAGGAGAAGCTGGGTTAGAGAAGCAACAGGGTTAGAGATGTTAACGCAGAAACAGACATGTACACACATGCTGGTGTGAGGGGTTAAAGGTGAAAGAATGCATTCTCTGTAATTACTTAAAAATACATCCAGTATATTTACACTCCTCCCCCCTCCCTGTAAAAACACAGAGATCATACCCGAGTTTTACAGAATGACGAAGCTGGAACTTAGAATCAAAAAATTACATCCCAGGGATTAAGTATGTCTGTTTTAGAGAAAAAAATTACTTAAGTCCTTAAAGTTTCAAGTCCTAGTCCAAGTCACTAGAGATAAACCTGGGCTATTTTTGAAGTTGAGTTGAAGTCTTTAAGACTGATCTGTTGAGGTTTTAATTTAAAATCTGATTTAAAAAAGAACAGTTCAAGTCAATTATGAAGTCTATGTAGGTTTACTTCCAATCCGTGACTGTTGCAGTGTTTCGTCTATAGAACAGTGACAAGAAGAAAGTTAAAGACTCTACCACTAGGTGGCAGCAGATGCCTATAAAAAGTTAAAAAAAGAGCGAAGGTTAATTTAAAATCTTCAAACACGCCTGTCCTCATTTTGCATATTTCTGGACATAAGAATTTGTATCATCAGATAGAAACCCAAGCATACTGTAGGAATAAACCAAGGCATTCACCGCTGGGAAGCCAACCAGGCACCTTGTTTATTATAAAAGCAACAGTTGTGGTAAATATTAGTTGCAGGAAACTGAAATGTTACTTCAGGCAGACTAAAAGAAGAGAAACTTGCTTTCTCACCTCTGTCACAGGCCTCCCCTGTGTATCCACTGTTACACTCGCAGTATGCGTTTCCCAGACCTGAAACTCTGCATTTGCCATGCTTGCAGCGGGCAAGACTGCAGGGGTTAGCAGTTTCCTGGTCCGGGGTATCACAGAGTACACCAGTAAAACCAGGCTGGCAGCGACAGGAGTAAGAGTAGGAGTTGATTGGTTGGCAGGTTCCGTGGATACACCTGCAGAGGGATGAGAACAGTACAGCTGTAAGATAAATGATGTGAGGTAAAATGTGAATTTCAAAGATAATAAACAGCCTAACACTCACTTATGGCCATCACAGGGGTTGTTGACCTGCTGGTCACACAGTGCTCCGGTCCAGCCAGGGTGGCAGGTGCAGGTGAAGCCCCGATGCCCCGTTGGATGACAGTCCCCTTGGACACAGACTCCTCTTTGGCATGGCTGGCAGCCTGGCTCCACCCCTTGACCGAGCCCCTGTCTGACCCCTGAGCCTGAACCTGACTTCAGCCCAGCCCCCAGGTCCTGCAGCTTCCCATTAACGTATAAGTTACGGAGGCAGCCGTGGAAGCTGGAGCCGTTGCGTCCTCCAGAGCTGTGCTGCAGGGCTGACAGACCCCCAGAAGTGGAGGCCCGCTCCGGCATCCCTGATGGATGGAGAAAAAAAAAAGGTTATACCAAAAATGTGGTTCCTCTGGTATATGTGGATAGATACAGTTGACAAAAAGACTATTACTGTTAGTTAGCCTCTATTAATGTTTTTACAATTATATAATAAATAATAAAAAATAATAACCAAGAATTATTGTTATAAAAATATTGTAAAAAATTAAACTCAAAATCTAAATAAAGTTCCCTTTAACTGCAAAAAGACAAGTAATTAGCTTCTATGATTATAATTTACCATACTATACCATACACATCTGTGGTTTTACTTTTTATAATTGCCCCTTTTACTGTACATATCAGATAAAAAGAAGAAAAAAGTATTTTCTCCTTTTGTCTTTCTCTTAATTCTGTCACACGTGTGTGTGTGTTAACATCCATCTGTCTCTGTGTCCATACCTCCCAGGTAAAGAGGAGAGTCTTTGTTGAGTGTGGACTGTTTGCTAATGGAGTTGATTGTTTTGGGTGATCCACCATCAATAGACAGAGACAGAGTTTGGTCTGATGTCACCAACTCCACCACATGAAAACTTCCATCATTCACCGTCTCCACGCTGAGGAAGAGAGAAAAGTCAATCCAGACAAACGTTAGTCTGAACATGACATCAGTATTACAAAGCTGAGCTGCCTGTTTCAGGTCGTACCTGTATATAGCAGAAGGTGGGTAAGAGCCGGTGTCGTAGCTGACCCTGAGGCGACCTCTGTACAGCTCCATGGCAATGTAATCATTGTCCCCTTTGTACAACAACACTCCGTTGTCTTCATCTGTTGCTATCTGGATGTTTTACAGAGGAAACAGCAGGACATCAGTTGATGTGTGGATAAGTGTGAAGTGAGGGTGAGTGGGTGTGGCATCAAAACTGAACCTACAGCAGCTTTCAGATGCAGAAATAATTATATTTTACTGTAAACCCAAGTGGCCTCTAAAAGCATAAAAGAGATAGAACTGCCTTACAATAAAATCTCTATTTCTGTTGTGTATTGACACCAATGCAAAGGTAGAAGACAAATAAATATTGAATCAAGGAAAAAAAAGATGCAGAATAAAATTGAGGAAACTAATTAAATTTAATCTAATCTAATCACTGATAATATCTGTAATAATGTCTATAATTAACAAGGATTCATGTTATTTTTACTTGGAACTTTTACTTGACAAGTTTGAAAGTTCAATTTAAATTTTTCAACATTGCTGTATCATAATGTTAGAGCACGATGGGTATCATCTCTGAGTCCTTTAGTTATTAATGCAGTACAGCACTGGAGCGAGTGTTCACCTGTAAGCTAATGTTGGTCTGTGGTGAGAAAAGACTGGAGGGAAGCTGCAGGTAAGACTCGCGGTTGACAAAGTTGACACTGACAAGCGTCTCACAGTGTTCACCCTCGTAGCCATGCAGACACTGGCAGCGGGGATCTGAACCCACAACCACACACTGGGCACCGTTCAGGCACTCGTGGTTGTCACAGGGGCTGGTGCGAGGAAGGACCATGGGAGGAGGGAACTCACAGAACAACCCACTGCAGCAAAGACACACAAACGTTTAAAAATATCATTTAAACAGCTTTCACCATCATTCCAGCGCAAAAAACCTAAAAAGGTACATTATACAAACTGACAATGATCCCAGTGAGGAAAACCCAACCACAGTACGCACCAGTGATCAGTGGTTTCCAAAGTAGGGGGTGGGTCCCCCTTCTTTGACATACAGACGTACACTTTAAAACAAACTTTCTGCTACGACATTTCCCCCCCAAAAAAGTTTTCCATGTTTTTTATTGCTCATTTCCCCCCAAAAAAAGTTTTCCATGTTTTTTATTGCTTTCAAGTTAATAATGTCAGTTTGTGATGATCATCATGACGTAAACTGATCCATAACTGCTGGTAACAACAAGTTAACCATGATATGACGTAATGTACTTCATGACTTGAATGGAGTGTGTCTTCTCACCTGTATCCTTCTGGACAGACGCAGGTATATCCGTTGATGGCATCGATGCACTGACCTCCGTTCTGACACTTGTTCTCTTCACAGTCGTCAAAGTCCACTTCACAGTGCTCACCTACGTAGCCAGGTGTGCACTCACACCTGCAACACAACTCACTTCAGTTACATTCTACTCAGTTGACGGTGAAGTCCAGTTGATCAGGATGTCCTTGATGTCTGATGACATACTTGTATCCTTGAGGAGTCAAAATACACTTTGAGTCGTGCTGACATGGATTCAGATCCGGAGCACAGAAGTCCACTTTCTCTTCACACAGTTCACCTGGAAACACACACACAGAAGAAGAAACACGTAAACACATCAGCAAATCACTTTTAATACTGTGCTATAAAATGGAGAAAACTCTGTATTATTATTATTTTGTAAATTCATGGACAATGTTTTTGTTTATGCATTTAAGAACAACCTTCTCTTAGGAAGGGCACAAGTCTATAATAAATATAAAAATATATGTGTGTGTGTGTGTGTGTGTGTATTGTGCATTCTAAAGGTGTGTGTCCTTAACCAACCAACCAAATGTTTGATATTCCCAGCAGTATTACAAATAATTCTCAATTGTCACACAAGGATAAATCATTTCCCGAATCTGACTCTGATTCTCAGTTACAATACAACTTATTTTCCATCAACAGTGACTCAGTGCTAAGGACTGTACGCTCAGGCCTGGTAGTCATCACGTTATCATTGAAAACCTGTGAGATCTTATAGTAGATGTGCTGACATGTTTATGTTCTGTATCTATTTTACAGTAAATGTCTTCATTTTACCCATAATTACAGCAGCAGTGAGCTGAGTCATGAAGTCCGGCTGCTGTTTGATGGGTTTTATCTGCATTTAGGCTTTGGAGCTGTGTGAACTCAACTGCTCTCACCTCGTGAGCACAGACAGAAAATTAGTTTTCAACTAAACACATTTATCAATAGGTGTAATTATATATATATATATATATATATATATAAATAATCAGATTAATCCCAGGGTAGCGCTGAATTGGAAGAGATTATTTCAATACCGCCCCCAAAATACAATTTTAAAAGCTCCACTACACACTAACTGTTTGTAGATCAGGCCAACCCTGTGAGTGAAGCTGATGATGTGAATCTTAGTGAAAAGCTGTCAAAGAAAGAAGTCAATGAAGCCGAAAAATGTCATTGCACCTATTGAATTATTATTGGAAACCGATTTGAAACTGGTTTAGATATAGCTGTAGCAGATGTAAAATGTTAATAAAATTCTAATTTAAAAAAGTAATTGACGCCTTGACAATTTCCGGGTCAGTTCTATTATTAGATAACAGCAGGCTCAGAAGCAGATGTATTCATTTGGCTCTTTTAATATTTGGGACTCTAAGAGCCTGTGGAGCCTGGAAACTATTTGGAAGATACACACATGTAAAAAAAAAAAAAATCACATCGGTTCTGTTCTTCCTAAACTGTTGATCTGGAATACAGCATATCATCTTTTGGTTTGATAATGTTATGTTTACAGAGAGTGGCAAGAGGAGAGAACACAGATACATCGCATTAGGAAAAGTTGCTTTGATCAACGGGGTCGTGCAGAGCAAACATGAAGCAGGGCTTAGTAGAAAATGTTCAATCTGTGGCAGTGTCACATTTCTGCAGCACACAGGGTCAGGTAAGGAAGAAGGAAAGGAAATGAAGCAAGGAGAGAGGAAGGGGGAAGGCAGTGAAGAACAGACTAACCTCTCTCAACCTCATTGTTAGCAGCTGCAACAAAAAAAAAAAGAAAAAAAAAAAAGAAAAAGAAAAAGAAAAAGAAAAACAGAGGACAGATATATATATTTAGAGCCAGACACAGACAGGGAGAGAACAGCGCCAAAAAGGTTAGCTGTCAGAGATGATTAGCACAGTGAAAAAGCAGACGAACAAGTAGCAACAGAGCAGCGTCGGTCAGAACGTGGTGTGATCGATCTGCAGCGCGTTTCTGTCAGAGAGACGTCTGTCATTCAGTGGACACAACAGAGTACTACAGCAGAGTGAATTTTTACTGTCACCAGGAAGGATCAGTTTAATATTTCTATAGATCCATATATAAGTGCCTAAAATTATTATTATTTTATATTAGTGAAAATGATGAATAAAAAAAACTAAAAACAGAAATTAATATCAATGCAAAAACAAGAATGTAATAATGAACAATAACTGCAGGATTGATGTATATTTGAATAACTGTGTGCATTATTTTATATATATTTTATTTATATATATATATATATTTTATATATATATAAAGCCACAAATCACATGATGACATTAAATTGCACAGAAATTGCCGACTATTGTTCTGTGTATGGTGACACAGAGACAAACGTGGACCCTGTCACTGGTATTACCTGTATATTCCGGGGAACACATGCAGGTGTAGTTGTTGATACCGTCGATGCAGGTGGAGTTGTTCTCACAGTCGTTGTCCTCACAATCGTCTATGTTGATCTCACAGGCATCGCCTTCAAAGCCCTCTGGACACACACACCTGGTGATATGAAAACACACACACACACACACAAAGACTGAATAAGAATGTGTCTCCACCATGTGACTATAGCCACACACACAGTGGTTCATTACGAGGATAATAAAATGCTCTTGTGCGGCACGGACTCAAGTGGATTTACCAACATTTCATTACTTTGTCACTGACAGCTCTCTATGAGGAACTAATCACTCAGAGGATTCATGAGCAAAGACAACACAGAGAGAAGTAATGATGAAAAAAATCATAGACCAAGAGAGAGAAAGAGCAGATGATTTGTGATCAGGTTGGTGTAACGTCTGTGTGGAGGGTATAAATCTGTTCAGCTTCTCGCTAATGGCAGGGTGCTAATGGTTCTCTGTGAGTCTAATGAAGAGAAGGCGAATCTCTCCGCCGGAAGACGAAGACCAGAGACAAAACCAGTCTAATTAGCAGTTTACCTTCTGTTTTATTCATTCCCACGTGTCATTAGCGCAGCAGCATTATTGATGGAGGTAGCCGCTGCAGTTCAGATTCCATTCTTGGGTAATCTAGCGCAGTGATTCCCAACCACTGTGCCATGGCACATTAGCGTGCCGTGAGAGATCGTTAGGCGTGCCACGGGAAATTATCCAATTTCACTTAATTGGTCTGATAGCTATAATTTATTTACAAAATAATTTGTCTCTTGTTTGTCTACGCCAAATTGAGAACTAAATAAATTAAATACTTTTCCTTTGTGTCTTTCTTCAATTCCTGGAAGTATATCAGTGTTGTGTTCAACTAAACTGGCCTGAGATTCACATTGAGTGAGTAAATTATTTAATTACAAAGTCATTCTATAAAGTTTGGGAGATATTTTTGTGTAGTTTTACGCACACAAAAAAGGCTTAGAAAACACTGTGTTAGATTGTGTATAAGCTACATCATATTTATCCAGCCACAGCTGTCAAAGAATTCAAACACACACATCGTTGCAAAAAAAAAAAAAAAAAAAAAAGATTCCAGGCACCAAAAAATAGACCTTAAATATTTCTCAATAAGGCCATTTTAAAGATTCTTACCAGAAGTTGCTTCCTTCTCCTTCCTTCAGGTGACAGGTTCCACTGTTCTGACATGGGTTACTGATGCAGGCGTGGATGGGCTCCTCACAGTTCTGGCCCTGAGTGCACACGACACACAGAACAGGATTTTCCCATCTTTATCACCAATTATCTTGGACCAAGACTACATGGGTTAAAGCCCTGAGTCTGTTGTGCTCTGAGTATCTGCCTCTGTCCTTCAGCTGTCTGTGGTTGTTTACCTTGAATCCGTAGGGGCAGGTGCAGCGGTAGTAGTGCACCGGGTCGTTGGAGCAGGTGCCGTCGTTCTTGCAGGGGTTTGACAGACAGGGTTCACATTTGGCCTGGACACTCAGATCCACCGGGCCTGTTTGAAGGACACACACAAACACACAACAGAGAGCAGGGATTCAACAACCTCCAAATGGACAAAAACAAACAGGTGTAAATACATGACAGATCAATACATCATCAAGAACCTGCTTAAACACGCTTCAGTTACACACTGCAAATGTTGCTTTATGTTTGCAAACATCATTTTCATTTAGAATTAATGTTGAATTATGAATTATGAATTACATGAATTCTATAATGTTTTTAAAGCACACACAGCAGGTTGTCTTCGCAGGTCCATGACTAGTACAGAGGACACACACACATTAACATTTCACAGTCAGACACTTGTGGTTAAAACAAGAGGTTTGTAAAGAGGTTCAGTCTGATCAGGGTTTGGAGGAGCAGCTGAGGGAAGACGGGGCGAGGACCAGAGCAGAGACTACGGAGGAGGAACTGATGATGAGCAGCTTGTTTACCTGGCACCAGAAAACCACACGGACCCACGACTTCTACAGAGCGTCGGTTAGATCAGGTCAGAAACAGGTTTTAGTCATGTGTTCATTTTGATGTCAGGAGATCAAAGGGTGCTAACACTTTGTAACAGTCAAGATCAAGGTTATTATCAGTTACGTGTTTTAAAAAATGTTACAAGAAAGAATAAATAGTTCTTCAACGTATGAATACAAACTGACAGGTAAATTAAAAATAAGTTTTATAAAAAGTTGAGTTGAGTTCCAAGAACCAGCTGTCGATGTGAGGACATTATTTTTTGAAGTAAAGTTTCAGGCATCAATTTTTACGTTATACAGCTGTCGATGTGAGGACATTTATTTTTTAAGTTTCAGGCATCAATTTTTACGTTATGTTTAAAAAGACACAAGATACAGGAGTATTATTAAATACAATTGAACTTTAAACAGCTGATTCTATTCTTTCATGATTCTTTACAAACAAACAGATTATGATTTTGAATAAACATCTGAATCCATATTCATACGTATGTGTGTGTTTATTTCTTTTATTTTTTTTGTTATGACACAGAGTCCTGCGTGTCTTTACCTGTGCACGTAAACTTCTTAGAAGGCGTGGTCAGCAGCAGTTTGTCGGTCATGTCTCCAGGCCCGGCACAGCGGGCTATACCAGGCTCCTTGTATCCACTCTTCACCCAGTCTGACAGCCACTGCATGTGGCAGTCGCAGTACAGAGGGTTGGCCCCCAGGGCCCTGTCATTGGAAGGAGAGGGAGGACACTGTTCAGTCACTATAACACAGCATTGATTTATTTAAGATGAACTGTGTCAGGAATCAGAGGTAAAAAGTATGTGTATCAGTGTCAAATACCGAACTGTAAATTACTGTTAGGTCAAATGTCAGTCCACTAATGTCTCTGTCTCTCGTCTCCTGTACCTTGGACGCTCTGTGTCAGTTTGAGAACCTTCTTTTCTTCTAACCTTTTAGCAGCTCCGTTCATTATATCCACCACTGGAGTCACACCAACATGAGCTTTCTGGCAGCGGCAGATCCACTCACTCGGTGACTGATTCATTTCCTACTTGGACGCCGTCCTAATTACTAGTCACACTCACGCAGGTGTAGTAAGAAACTACTTCCACAGCTACACCTTCCTCCACCGTCTCTGTGTTCAACGCTGTTGTTCAAGCATTTGTCTTTGTTAAAGCTAACTGCTTTTCTCTAATGGGTATTTATTGGTCAGTGCCAGTTCTAACCCCCCCTGGTGTCATTCTGCAGACACTGCAGCCTCTTCCATGCATCTAAGTGTCACATCCACCCTCTGTGAAAATGGCCTGTCAGACCCTCACAGAGAATAATACAACTTTTCCAGTAGAACATGAACACGTCTGTGTAGGTTCTCAGTCATCCAGCTCTGTCAGATGAGAGGTGGACAATCTAACCGTCTAGCCATTGGAAATAAGAGGTAATTTTCTCCATCTGTCTCTGACAGGAATATTACAGCGGTCAGAGAGACGATGGGAGACAGTTAGAGGCTGTTAAAGTCTGTAAAGACTGACAGACCAATCTACTGACGATGCTGTTCGACAGCTGAACTCAGACAGTCACGGCTTCACTGGTGTCGCTCTCTACTGTAGAGCTTGTTTGTTCCTCATAGTAATGTACTGAGGTAATTTGGTGTGAAATTAAACTGGTCAGTTCTAAATCACACTGTTGTTTTTGACCAAAATCTCCTGAATCTTTCTGAATGTGTTTTTTAAATTTAGAAACGTCTGTTTTTGTTTTCATTACAGCAGAATGGTAATGTTTTTAAGAAGAGAAAATACTGAAACCTTCAAAAATAACGTCAGTGAAGAATCATTATTCTCAGCCGAAGCTGTTTCTGAATTACTTTTCTCCTCAGTCACACTGATGTGTTTTATTTTATCATTATATTATTGTAGTGGATTTAGACTCGGTGAGAGGGAGGAAGAAAACAGCTGTGGATTATTCCGTTGCACTGCTAACATTTTTCCTCGTTATTAACTTACTAATGAAGTGATTTGCACTCCATGTCTTCCTTTTATATTGTGAGAGAACCCTTTATTTATTTTGCAGTTCTGCGGGTTAAACACTTTCATCAGTAAATACACGGCAGTCATTAAGATTTCAATGTTACTCACAAGTGGGAAAGTGACGACAAGTCTTTGAAAGCGCCCTCTGGGATCAGAGATATGTCGTTACCATGTAGAGATCTGAGGGAAAAACACAAGAGAGAACAAAGGAGACGCAACATCAGAAAAATGTTTTTTTTCCTCTTTAGTTTCTTGCCCTGAGTGTTTGTGTGTGTGTGTGTGTGGACAGAAACGTACAGCAGTCGGAGGGACTTGAGTCCATCGAAGGCCCTCACTGGTATGCATCTGAGGCGGTTGTAGCTCAGGATTCTTTACATAAAAAATAAACAAGTTGTCATGGCGATCAATGTAGAAAAAGGTTGAATGTATTTAGACACGGCAAGAGAAATGAAAACACAATCCTGTTTCTAGTTTCACTGTAGTAGCTACAGTAGTTCAACACAAAGATGAATAATAAAAAATATATTTTTAAACCCATTGTTTTTCCATTTGTGTGGATTTTTAACCTTTTCTTAATTAAAAAAAATAAAAACTCTACATGCTTCAAAGTGTCTTTTCTTAACATTTCACACAATCGATTACAAACGTAACAATGCAAAGGCACTGATGTAAAGCCAGACTCACAGGGTAAGCAGTTCGGACATGTTATTGAGGCTGTGGTTGGACAACGTGCTGATCTGGTTGTTACTCAAGTCACTGAAAAGGAAGCAACAGTTTAAACATAAAACACGAAACATGCATGAAGGAGAGCCGACGGACACGTGTGCAGACGGTCTGTGTACGGTGCAGAACACCATCCTGTACTCCGGTCCGTCTTTCTCACACGGCCAAGTCTGAACCGGCAGTTATTATAACACATCAGTTAGTCTCAGTCTTTTGAAAAGCCAAAAAAACTAGCAGGAAATACAGGCCAGGTTGACATGTGGACACCAGTGTGCAACTGAAACACAGAACTACAGACCTGTGTGTCTGTGAGTGTGATATTGACCTGTTAGGGTCAGGGTGATAAAACTTACATAAGTGTTAAATGTTTGTAGTTGGAGAGCTCCGTGGGAACCTGAGTGAAATGGTTACCATCCAGGTACCTTAGAGAGAGAGAGAGAAAAGAGAGGAGGAGGAGGAGGAGGAGAAAGAACGAGCATTGGAAACAAGAGAGATGGAGAAAGAAGGGGCGGAGAAAAAAAATAAAGTTATTTAAGCACTTGGGAAATTCCTCATCTCCTGCAGCGTGAGCGGTCATTACTGCCGGAGCCATAATAAACACGGGTGTACACACTGGAGGACGGAGAGACTCAGTGTTGTGTGTGCGTGTGTGTGTGTACAGTAGAACGTAGACTTGTGAGTCTGAGCCTCAGCAAAAATCAGTGAACATGAACCCGTTGACAACACAATGTCCACGCAGACCATGAACTGCTCTCAACAAACGGACTGAGCCTCGTTACGGTCCCTTAGTGAAACCATCGATAAGAGTGTCGAGGTCTACGGGGGTGTGGGAGGGGAGTGTGGGGGGGCTATTTGTCACTTCATTTACTATGTCAGCAAACCTGTTCCTGTAAAGTTTCCATCTCTGTTGCTCGTTTACGTCCCCATGAGGACATTTTTTAAAACAAAAGTTGACATATTAGATAAGAACGACTCCAGGGAGGAGGGCGTGCTGGACGAATGACCACCATGTTTACTGAGAGCTGGACTGACTGGACTGTGTGTCGTGTGTGTGGGCATAATGACCACAAACACAGAGTGACAGTCTTAGGTTTTGTTTTTTTTAATCTTGTATTTATATAAGCCTGTAGCTAAAATATACATCCTCAAGTCACATTAAGTTGTTAGTGTTTACTTAAAAAAAAAAAGAAGAGAGCTGGTGTTAACGTACAGTTCAGTGGTCTCTTTGGGGAGACCTTTGGGCAACGTGGTGAGACCCTTGTTGCTGCAGCGGACCACTGTGTCCAGACAGGAGCACTCCGCTGGACACCTCAGCACCGGAGAGCAGCTGTTCTCATTGTTACCTGCATCGGAGAAAGACGGTTGTTGGAATGTTGAATTCACTGCTGTGGTGTAACGTGTCGTCCACGTCTGCACTTATGACCTCACCGTCTTCACAGGCAAAGTCCTGGACAGCTACATCCTGGATGGGGATCTCCTTCAGGAAGTAAGGATTCTGACAGCGAGGGTTACCGGTGACGATACGTTTCCTCCTCAGCCAATCCCCGAGCCAGGCCAGGTGACAGTTACAGTTGAAGGGATTGGCCAGAAGGTTTCTGGGAACAGACAAACTCTCAGTTACATTTTGTGAATTTGTGAAAAAAAAAAGAGTTGAAACAACTATAAGAATCACTTAGTCACAGTAGGGGGCAGCAACAGGTCAAATTAAATATACTTTTTTTTTAACATTTATTTTTGCAACAGTTTCACATTTGTGGCACAAATAATATGTTTTTAGGAATTCAGATGTTTTGAATAGGTTTTACTTCAGTTGATCACGGCCTGGTTCACCAAAATTATATCACCAATCAAATCAGCTAACAACCTGGTTGTTGTTCTTAACGCTACAGTCTTTACAGTTGTTCCTGTTTCCTGACTCAACATTGACCCTCAACCAAATGTTGAGGTTCCAAGCAGCAGTGTTATTCCTCTGTCATCAATACAACATCTGGGCCATGAAACTGCCAGAACCTCTGGACTTCAAATAGATATTGTGATACAGAAAAAACACGAGAAGAATCAAAACCAGACGCTGACATTTAAAAAAAAAATACTGGTGCATTTTTGTTCGTTTTATTATTATTATTTTTTAATCATTTGACATCGTCGCTACTCACAGCGTGGACAGAGAGTGCAGTGTGTCGAAGGCTCCCGGGCTCATGGAGGTGATCTGGTTGTCGTAGAGTGACAGGAGACGCACGGAGCTCAGGCCCACGAAGCTGCTGTTGCTCACACAGCTGATGTGGTTACTCCTCAGCATGCTGCTCATCAGGACAACGGTACAGTCATATTTAACATCAATGTGATAATTACATTACGTTTCTCATCAGGCGCACGTGTGTGTGTGTGCATGTGTGTGTGTACCCACAGTGTGCGGAGGCCGCTCAGTCCCTTCAGCATGCCGTGGTGCACGTTCTCCAGTCTGTTGGAGGTCAAAATTAACTCGTTGACTCCAGAGGCTCCTTCGAATGTTCCCTCCTCTATGTCTGTGATGCGGTTGTTACTCAGGTTACTGCAAAGGAAACGACAGGAAGAGATGCATTATGGGCAATTTACTCAATAAAAATATAAAATATTTTGCATCATTATTTATTATTATTTTCGTTATGATCAATATGATTAATATAGTTCAATTTATTTTATTATTTATTTTAATAATAATAACAATAATAATAATTATTATTATTATTAGAAGTTCTAACCACTGTTGGTCATTAAATTCTAAAAAATATTGGGCTAAAAAAACAAAATGCTGCAATGTCTGGAAATCACAATATGTTAATCAACCAGTGATGAAAATATTCCTTTGTTTTGACTAGTCAACCTTTGCCAGCTGATCTTTAACTACAGAGAATTTCCATCCTAAATCGTTGTTTTTTTCCCAGTGAATTGATCTTCTTGTAAGGAAAGACTCACATCTTCCTCAGTTGAGGCAGTTTTTTGAAAATCCCCGTGGCCTCCAGGACAGTGAAGTCATTGTTGTTTAGACGTCTGACGACAAAGAAGAGAAGGAAGAGACGTGGTCAAAGTCACAAAGTGAGAGAACAATTGGAGAAAATGCGAAAGAAGAGGAGTTGATAAAGGTCAATGCGTGAATTTGCTTTGTGCCAGATAAATCCACTGTGACTCACAGTTCTGCAGTGTACTGAGGAATGTGATCTGGTATTTTGGTGAGTTTCTGGTTGGAGCAGTCGACTGTTGTGCCCTCGCAGCGACACTTCTCGGGGCAGGCCAGGTCTGCAAAACAGTCTCCCCCCAGCTTGCTGCGGTAATCCTCAGTACCTGGTCACAATCACAATCACATCACATCACTGGATGCCCTCACCGAGCGAGATCCAATCTCACTGTTTACTGCTACAGGCTCCAACATAAACTCCGCAGATGGCCAAAGTTGGAGCCGTGATAAACTGGTGGAAATTCCGAGACATTGCAATGGAGGGACGGGGGCGGTGGGGGGGCTGCACGGCTCTAGGGTGAAGTGGAAATTGTTCGACCAGCGATGTTTTCAAAAACATCCCTGATTATGATCATATGCCACATTAATCATGAGCATTCAGAGCCAAATCCCGTAGACGTACACTGTGTCTAGACCAAGACATATATTTGGGAGACGTACGCAAGAACAAACACCACAGAGTTTCTGCTCCATCAGGCTGCAAAGAAACTGTTAGTGTTAGAAACCACAGCACAAACAGCACAGCTTAAAACACGTGATGGCAGCAGAGAAGAGCTCACGAACTCAATCAGTCTGAGTTTTCTCTCGTTCACACGCAGAGAGACACGGAGACACAAACACACAGAGGTTGCAGGACACGACAGGAGGCGGCTGTCTCTTGCGTCTCTTGGCCATGCTGTAGGGCTTTGCAGGGCCGTTCCATGGTGCTTGACAGAACCATGTTCCACTTTTGGAACCTGGCAGCCACATGGTTAGATCAAGCACAAAGGAACAACCTGCTGAGTGACTGCTCCTCCGCTGGAACACAGGGGTGGGAAAGACAGAGGAGAGGAGAGGAGAGGAGAGGAGAGGAGGAGGAAACAAGGATGAGGAGATGAGTGGGTTATAATGGAGGAGGAGGTGGAGGAAAGGAGAGAGAGCGGGTGATGTCAGGGGAGAGAGGAAAGGAAAGGACAGGAGGAAAGAAGAGGGTAAGAAGACAGGGGTGACGGGATGGGAGAGAAGGGAGACTGGCGGGAGGGAAAAAGCAGAAACTGAAGCAACTAGAGCTTCTGAAGTCACAGACACATCACAGGGGAGCAGTGGGAGGAGAGTTACAGCAGCACTGAAGGCAAGAGAAGCCCTGACTTCTAGGAACATAAACACACACACACACACACGCTGACAGAAGTACCAATAACCAAGTCTGATCATCGTATTCACCAGTGTTGGTCGTTAACACACACGAGGAGTCAGAGAGGGTAACAAGTCACTGTGGACGAGGTTTAAAGGTCAGACGTCAGCTGAGGGGGGAGAGGAGCGGGTCTGGGTGTGTGTGTTACTTACAGCCGACATGATGGTGTACTCCTGAGTGTGTGAGAGAGGCAGTAGGAAAAAGAAGAAGGGATTTCACTTGTTTATTAAAACAGGAGAGAAAATCAGAAAAATAAAATAAAATCCCAGGAAGTGAAGATGGGTGAAAAAAAAAGAGCTGCAAACTGTGGCCACCAGGCCTGGGTCGACCGGGTTTTTTTTAGATTGCCTAACAATGAGGTTGAGCAGGGTTGAAAATGCCAAACAATGCCAAAATAAACAGAGTGGTTTCAGATGTATTGATCTAAGGCTTGGTCTTTAGGTGGCGCCGCAGAATAAACCATGTCTGTTCAACTTCTTCAATTATTCAGCTCCGGCCCTTATGGGCGATCTGGGCTTTGAAACCTCCGTCCCTGAAGAGTATCTGAGTTAATGACCATGCACTGACACACACACACACACACACACACATGCCCTCACACATCTCACACCATGCCTCGTGTTTGTGCTGAAGTGATAATGACCGCCTTTAGGGCTGCTACTGATCTCATTTGCGGGTCTGATTTACATATTTCACTGCGCCCCTCTGAGCGAGGCAACTGTGTGACATTTTGATGTTTTGTAGCTGGCAGAAGGGAAACTGGCGCCCCCTGGACACACCCTCGTGCATTTAGACACAGCAAACATTTAGGTTTTGTGATTCACGTAAAATGAAATTTGAGAATTGCATAACGTGCCCCCAGTTTTGAGTAAGAGAGCTTTGGAGTCGGGACGGAACTTTAGGAACTGTATGACCAACGGAAAAATAAATAAATAAATATATATAAATTCAACAAATACAGATAGTAGATAATAAAAAGTTTATTTTGACAGTGTGCATCTAAAGGTTTTTGGATTAATGTTTTTTTTTTTTTAATATATATATATTTACATCTAATATAGTATTGTTTTACAAGACTAACTTTGAAAAGAGGTTACGTTATTTTGAGCAATATTATTTTCTGAGCCCTGTATTGGCTGAAACTTCATCTCCAATGATAAAGTTTCAGTTTTGCCTAAACCAATCAGCACATCACTATTACTTTGTATTCGTTTATATTGGCAAAACATTTATAAAATAAAGGATCAAAACAAGCTTTGATACCAGGGGTTACAGCCAGTTTGAAGTAACAGTGAGCCACACGTGTCATCATCATCATAGTCATCATTCTTAGCATCACTGTCGTTGACTTCAAAACTCTCAGATAAAAGATTCCCTTTGAGACGCTGCATTAGAATTTAGTACGACGCGAGTGTGAAATAACGTGGCCTTCAAACGACGAGCGCAACAGTAACGAAAGCGTCCAGGTCTGGAGGCAGTTTCCAGAACTCTGCTCTGTTGTTGTGTTCGTGTTCCAAACCAAAGTGCAGGACAGGGGCTGGAGTGGGATCGTCTTATTAACGGGCTGCAGACTGATGTGTCAGTGAGATCATTAGGAGGTGAACATCAAGGCAAGCCACTTCAAGTGTCCTACAGTGTGCATGTGTGCAGCATCTGTGCACGGAGAGTGAACACCCACACACACACACACACACATGCTCTGTGTAAAATACCTTCAATGAAATACTGCTCTCTAGCTAAAGAAGAAGAGACACAGAGAGAGAAGTGAAAACCAACACAAGAACAAAGGTAATGCTGAAAGTGTGTGTGCTGTGTGTGCTGTGTGTGTGCTGTGTGTGTGCTGTGTGTGTGTGTGTGTGTGTGTGTGACAATAACTAGAAGAGCCAGAGAATTTGAGGTTTGGAACAGAGACCAAGGGAAAGTCCCAGCAGGAAGACACAGAATAAAGAGTCTTAAATCTGAGTCTGTGTGGAACCAGCTGTGAGAGAGAGGTCACTTTGTTGTTTTTGTGTTTGTACCTGAGCAGCGGAATTTCTTGCTCTTGATTTGTCCGATCCTCTTGTTGGCGAGCCGCCGCGGACTTGTGCAGCGTGCACCGCTGGTCTCGATGGGATTGTCCTGCAGGTAGTCAGCCAGCCACTTCAGATGGCAGTCGCATATGAATGGGTTCTGGGCTAAGTGGCTGTTCCGTCCACACACACACACACACACATTCATATGACACACACACACAGCAGCGGACAACGACAACACAAACATGAACAACAGACTTTAGAAAACAATATTGTCTCAGTGATACAGTAAATAAAAACATTACTGCTGCTTGATTTTTTTTTTTACAAACAAGGTCTAAGAATTAGTGACATCTGTTGGTCAGACTGTTTACTGCAACAAACTGAGGACTCCAGTCAACTCGACTTCACTTAGAGGAGTCGAAACTACGGTGGACTGTTGTTAACTAGAGAGGAATCGATCACAACTGATGAACTGATTCTCCACTTTTTACTAAATTCATTTTAGTGTCACTCCTGACACTTTTCTCCACCTAACAACCACAACAGACCAATACCAATAAGATGCATATAAAGATCAGTGCATGTTGGCAACACTCAGACTGACGGTGCTGGTAGAGTGGGAACCTTACAGCGTTACTGCTGCTTCATAGCAGCTGAAAGCTGATAGTGGCTGTTGTTGAATTCTCTGTGTGACAACCACAGCCATGTGTATGTTGTTGTAACCAAGGTGATGAAGGAAGAAAAGGAAATACTTAGTTTCGCTGAAATATTTCAGATGAAACTGAACCAAGTGTGTTGTTTCCACCCCAGACCAAAGAGTAAATGTTCAAAGGATTCTGTTTATTATTCTGGGAAAGACAATCTGCAGTCATTCAGTTATAATGATGTTGTTTTACGCAGAGCCTGTGTGTGGGTGTGTGTGTGTGTGTACATACAGTGTTTGAATGGCTCTCAGTGATGAGAACGTTCCCTTGGCGATCGTCTGCAGCTTGTTGTCATAAAGTGAGAGCAGATTGAGGTTGTGAAGGTCCTGAAATGCATCCACACGTAGACACGCTATCTTATTAGCATTCAGTAACCTGGAGAGAGAGAGAGAGAGAGAGAGAGAGAGAGAGAGAGAGAGGGAGAGAGAGAGAGAATGAGCAGGTAAGGCAGAGGGAATGAAGAGACACTGTTGTCAGATAAAATGTTACAGGTCAGTGATGATGGCTTTTAACCACAGCGTCACCGTGATGAGGGTGATTTCACTAAACACACTGAAATAGAATAGCAATGAGCTAAAGATATGAGCTCTCAGCAGCAACAAAACGTGTGTGTATGTGTGTGTGTGTGTGTGTGTGTGTGTGTATCCACTCACAATAGCTGCAGAGAAAACAGCCCCTCGAACAGTCCTTTGGAAATCTCAGTGATCTTGTTCCCGTACAACACCCTGTCGACAAAGAAAACTGCGTTAAAAATGGATGACATCACACGTATAAATAACAGTTCTCTAACATAAACACCAAGTCTTTAACAACAGATTTCTAGGCCTCGATGAAGGCAGCAGTAATTTAGATTTATACTGTATACTGGGAGAGCTGGTTTATCACAGAGAAAAACAAATGTGTCCAGATTTGTGGCAAAGTGGCGGCAAAGCCTCTATTAATCAGTTTGATCAGAGCCACATTAGACCGCGGTGCGTTCAGGAACACTAATTGAGCCTAATTGAGTTCCACTGCTGCATACAGAACTGTGATCAAATATCAAACCTGAGCTATTTATTTGCTGGGACCACTGGCCTAATGATGGGTGAAATGGTGGTGGAATGAAACCTGACTGCTCCTAAATTAGACTAACAAGAACTCCAAGAGGGTTTCAAATACTGACAACTTCACATGAATGCATAATATCTCTCTTCAGTAAAAAAAAGAAATGATTAAAAATCTGAAGAAATTGTTGCTTATCAAAATATGGATACATTTAAAGATAAGAAAACGCCTTCTCTCTGCCTTCAGTTTGAACCCATACAGTGAATGTAACGGCATTGAACCATTTCAATCACTCACTCCTGAATCGACTTAATGCCAACGACCGGCTATTAAATAACACCTTACAACAGGACTAGTTGTTAGCACTTTTCACCTCAATACCAACTCTGACAGCAGCAGCAGCAGCAGCAGCAGCAGCAGCAGCAGCAGCAGCAGCCGGGAGGAATGGTCCGCGCTTTTGGAGC
>NC_024315.1:7674147-7688882 GCF_000523025.1 Cynoglossus semilaevis | reverse complement strand
CAGCAGCAGCAGCAGCAGCAGCAGCAGCAGCAGCTGGGAGGAATGTTCCGTGTTATTGGAGAAATGCTTTTCATAAAAACAGCGGCTTATAAACACAAACAGATCCGATCTCTGGCTGACACCACCCTTGGACGTAGACAAACACACAACATCCACGACTATCGTTCATCTTCAGCCTTTATGCTGACTTGACTCTTTCTACGTCAGCAGTCCACAGACATGTGTTTCACATCGGCTTTTATTTCCCGGCGCTGAGTGGCTGTCCCTCGGAGACCTGCGGTTGGGAAACACTCGACGCGGGGAGCGAACGCTTCATTTGTCACTCGTGCACACTACCCATTAGCACGTACTGTTTCGCAGGCCTGCGCCGGCACCGCGCCGGCACCGCACCACACACGCCAACTGTGAACCACTATTTTGGGTCATTTTTAAAACAATTCTGAATGTGAAACTATTTCAACTGCTGTTCAAGTCAAAGTAAAGAAATCTTTAGAGGTTTAGAAAACATCTCTGTGGCTTTTCCTCCCATAAAACAAGTCATTGTGCGTCCACCGCACCGCTGTACCTCAGACCTACACACACGGTGTGTGTGTCTGTGTGTGTGTCTTTGTGTAAACTGTAACATAGAGTTGAGGAAGCTCCACGACTTTGTGTAAACTGTTACATAGAGTTGAGGAAGCTCCACGTTAAGCTCTGATTGGAGGTGTGAGTGTGCGTTGATTGTGGTTCCATAGCGTAGCAGTTAGCATGCCTACCTTGGAAGCAGAGAGCAGAGAGTCGTGGGTTCGATTCCCACATGCCAATACTAATCTTCCTCTGTAAGTCGCTTTGGATAAAAGTGTCTGCTCAATGTATAGATGTAAATGTGAAGACATGACCCAGAGCCTCCTTACGTTCTTGACGTAACTCATCTGTGAACTGTAGGTTGAGTGTGTGATTCCTGGTTCACCTTTACAGACGTCCGTCCACACAGAGACAGTGACACGGGGTTGACGGCTCATTTCCATCCTTTTAGACCACGGTACACAACGAGCACGGAGGGCAGTTTAATGTATGTGGTGTGTCAGCATGTGTGTCTGTGTGTGTGTGTGTGTGTCCTATTCTCTCTGTGGTAAATGTGTAATGAAGTAGCAAAAGCCTCCATTCAGCAGTTCAGCATTTATGAATTATTGACGTCGGAGGACGTGGATCTAAATATAACTCCGTCATGAAACGACTTCGCGTCCCCTCTCCTGACGTGTCCTTCATCTCTGTCTTCTAAAATCTAGAACATCATTTCTGCAAATCTGTGCCTTTTTTCATTTAAAAAATTGTATTTAATTAATGACTACTTTGTAAGGATTAATGTGAGTAAATTACACACAGTACACACCGTACTGTACATCCATTCAATTGTCACTGCTCTAATACACAGACTATATACTTATGTTATTTGAACACACTGCAGGAAAGTTTTTTGTGTCGTGGGAGGCAACCCACAAATGATTCCAGGCAGAAAGGCCGTTGTAGGATTTCAGAATTGAATTTCATGGGTCAGACTGAGGTGGACGTAGACGCTGTGTGTGTTGACGGAGCTACAGGACCAGGGAGACGTGACACAGTCACTAGTGCGACCAGTGGTTGTTTATTATTGGTTAAAAGATTATAAGTTTTTGAGTGCAGGCTCCAGTTGGCTTGAATACAAACATAGAACACAGTACTCACAGAGAGTTGAGCGATCGCAGACCCTGGAATGCGTCCGCAGCCAGCTCTGATATCTGGTTGTTACTTAAGTCTCTGAAGAAGAAGGGAAAAGAAAAACACATAAAAAAAACAGAAGAGAGGAGACGGAGAGTAACCTTTGTTTCACAACGGACGACAAACAGGAGGCGACAGCGTTGTGAATGGTCGGCAGGGCGGACAATACACGCGTTTCTTCTTCTACTCACATCCTGCGCAGCTTCTTATACGGAGAGAAGGCTCCAGCTGGAATCACCTTGATGGCGTTCTGCTCCAGTCGGCTGGAACAAACATACACAGACCATTGAAGAGGGGCATTAACATTCTCCCTATCACCAGATATCTCTGCTGACCGCCGGGGCCTCATGGCCGAGGAGGGGCAACATGTGTAGATAAGGGCAGTTGATGACCGATACCCGACTCTGTTCCGTTTCTCTGATCTTTTGCCCTTTTTTTCTTGCACGTACAATCAGAAGGCGAGGACACCCCCCCCACAAGGACACACACATATTAACCACACGGGCAGTGTTCCATTACATAACAGCTGGTCGGTCAGAGACAAATATAATGAGACCAAGGAAAAGTGAGGAAGAGCGACGAAGGACGGAAGACGACAACAACATTCTAGAAGCTCAGTCACTGTGACGACAAAGAGTTCCTGAACACAGTTGGTGGAAAACCCTAAAATATATTTAGATTTTTTTTTTTTAAATCTATCAGTGGTGAAAAGTTATACTCCAGGTCTGCACATGTTACGGCCTCGTTCCTGTCGCTTCAGTCCGGAGTTTTTTATTCTAACTTTCCACAGTTCGTCTGTAGAATTTAAATGTGCTGACGTCTCGTCTTGTTCTTTTCCTGGACGTAACTCTTTATATAGAAACGATCCTGCTTGTCCTTTGGATTAATCTTTTGAATCTTCCTCCCTCGTCCTTTCATTATTTTCTTAAGCAGGAAAGAGCTGCATGACCAGGCTTTCTCATTTCACAGATGTGTGGTTTTATTCTACTGCACAGACAGACAGAGAGGAGCGCCGAAAGAAACAAAAGTACCAGAAAGGCACAGAGAGAGAGAGAGAGAGAGAGAGAGCCATGGTGAAGGAGCAGGAGCTGCGTGGTCGTCTCGGCGTGAAGGTGCGTGTCTCTGTTGGTGTGATAAGGTGTGTGTGTGTGTGTGTGTGTGTGTTTTCGGGACTCTCAGTGATGGTCTCAGGAAGGTTGGTAGGTATTTCTGTCAGTCCCTTCCCTCTGCAGTCCACGATGTTGTTGCTGCAGGTGCAGGACTCTGGACACTGTAACACACTGCAGGAGGAGAACGACGAGGAGTGGTGACCTACGAGACAGAGACAGAGACAGAGACAGAGGGACAGGATTAGCTGTGATGAACTGGATTAAAAAACGGTATATTCCTTATCTTTAGTCCAAAATCTTTAAACTGACACGTTGATTTTTTTGAAGATTGACAACAAAGAACCAAAGATGAGTCCAAACAAATCCAGTCCTCCTCAAACCCACCTGTGCAGACAAACTCCTTCTTCTGCACCTCAGCCACATTATGCCCCCTCAGGTGCGGAGGGGCCATGCACTGCGTATATAAGCCCAGGCGGGGGCGTTGCCGCAACCACTCTGACAGCCAGGCCACGTGACAGTCACAATGCAGGTTGTTGGAGTGCAGGCGACTTAGGGAACAAAGGAGGAGGTGGGAAAAAAATAAACAAAAAGAGACAAAGGGGAAGGGAGAACAGTCGGTAATTGAAGGTAATATTGTTGAGTGTGTAGCAGGAAACGCCAGATGAGAAAGTAAAGGTCGTTACATTTAATCAATCAATTGATCAATAACACAGACGAGCACAGACAGGAGACATCGTCCCTCCCTCTGTGACGCCACTTACAAGGTCCTGAGCTTTGGCATGTGGTTGAAACTGGCCACAGACAGTCTGCTGATGTTGTTGTTGTTCAGCGTCCTGAGGAAACAAGTGCAAACAACAGATCAGTCACATTTCATACAAAAAAGTTACAGTTTAAAGGACAGATTTATTCTTTCCCAGTGATGTTTTCTAACATATTATTTCAAATAGATTCACATGATGTGGCTCCATAGTGTAGCGGTTTTCACACCTGCCTTACATGCAGTATGCTCTGGGTTTGAGTCTGGGAAAAGACTGACTTCTTGTTTGCATAAGGGAATAAAATCATAAAACTGTTTGGTGAAAAACCAGGTGTATACTAACTGATCTATTTATTGGGAATAAGTAAGTGAACTAATATATAATGAAACACTTTGACATAACTCTGTGTGAAAAATAAGTGTCAACACAGAGTCACTGGAGCCCTGCAGAAAGGCGGAATGCAAGGTCGCAGATCTGCTGAAGAATCTACGACGTGTGAGAAGAAAATCAGCTGTGACAACCCAGAGAGAGATGATAGAAACTAAAACAAACTCTTCAGGACAGGTGACTGATTTGTGCAAATAAAAATGCTGCTTGTGTTTTGAGAAGAGAAGAAACAACAATAATAATAATAATTAAAATAAAAAGGTGACCCTGTGGATGATCAACGTCAGAACAGATAATCTAAGAAAAGAAGTGAAACTGATTTTAAACATAACTGGTATGTTCAGAACGGTTGTTTTTTTAAACACTCCTTTTAATTAAACTAATGTGTTTGGAAATTAGCTCTGAGTTTATTCATCAAATACACTTCAAACACAAGCACTTCTTACACTTTCTCTAAATCAGTTCAATTCACTGAAGAGCTAACGTTAGATGCATGAAATAAAAAATAAAAAATAGGGAAATACAGTAGAAAACACTTTTTATTATTCATATTTTATTTATATAAAAGTATTATTATTTACTATATTATTATTTATATATTGAATTTCAAACATGCGTATAACATAGGTGATTTATATACAAAATATTTGGACTTTAATGAATCCTTTGTTCAGTGTAACCACTCAGTATAACTGTAGTCATATGAGAATGTCTGTTTTTCTATTTTTCGTTTTTACTCTGAAATCTTAGTTCAAAATGAAAAAAAAAAATCAGTTGATTGTGGCCCAACACTGACTTCAGGACAGACCACCGACTGCTGCACCCTCACACACTGATTGGTATTTCCGAAAATATATGCACATTATTTATTTATCCAGTTCCTTTAAGGCAACGCAGTATTTTAAAAGTCAACAACGACGACATTAGTGATCTACCCGTGTAGAAGGCACTTACAGAACTTCCAGGTCACGTAACGCTCGGAATGCTCCATCCTCGATACAGCTGATGTGGTTGTAGTCCAACTGGCTGTAACAAGACACAGGAAAAATGAAGGAAATGTGAAGATGTAAAAGTACGTTAGGGCAGTAGAGTAGGTGAAAGTCCAGGCAGAGAGTCAGAGTGGGATGAATCTGCATCAAACCTGCAGCTCAAACCTGTTTCATGCCTTTGCATTTTAATTTTCACTTCAGTCCTTTCTGCTGAAGTCACTGGTCTTTGTCAGTGTAAATTCCAATGTATTTATTGCTGGATCCTTTGCAGTTTCCTGCTCTCTTCAGTCTGATGTCTCATTTGTATTCACTGACTCCTCTCTCTCTCTCTCTCTCTCTCTCTCTCCCTCTCTTTCCTCACGTTCCCTTCTCTCCCTGTCTGCCTCAGAATTGCTTTGCTGAAACAATTTAATTAAGACATAAGGACAGTAAATCATGTGCTGTCACTCTCATGCTAATGTGCTCTCTCTCTCTCTCTCTCTCTCTCTCTCTACATGTTGTTACGTATTTGGTTATGAATCTGAAGCTCAGTCCAACAAACCCCCAAAGGAAGTGAAGAGTTAAAATAAATAATGACAGAAAATAATTTCCCGCATAATGAGAGCCACAGAAACAACACTGTAAACAAATGCAGTCAAACACACACACACACACACACACACACACACACACACGGACAAGTTGTCCTTTTCTTTTATCGTAATTGTGAGACATTTCAAAAACAAATTATCTCACGGGGAAAAAAAGGGGAAAAAACAGAAAAAAATCCATATTTATAGAATTACTGCTGAGCAATTACCTGCAAAATGACCAGCAGTTACCTTAATTCATGAACAATGTCTCGTGACAGCGGCAGAACAAGAAGAGAACAACTGAAACACACACACACACACACACACACCCACACACACACACACACACACACACACACACACACAGCTAACCAGCAGTGGTGCCAGTCAATACAGCAAACAGCAGCACATGACATTTAACACAATAAAATATTGATGCAGGTCACAAGGCAGGTTGTTCACATTCACTAATACAGATGACATGTGTGTCCGCACACACACACACACACACACACAGTAGCACTCACAGGTTCTTGATCTCCACAGCTCCCCTGAAGGCTTTCCGTGGAACTCCTTGGATCTGGTTCTCGCTGAGATCCCTGGACACGGAGACAGAGAGGGTTCAGCTCATCAGTCTCACAGTACTCCGTGCTGCAGTACAGGTATTTGATGGAATACTTCACAGACAGAAATGATCTCTTGAGTTCTTTGTTCACACAGCGCTGCTTAGTCAAACATAATCAGCCGTCTCTCCTGATCTCCCTGTGAAACAGCAGCACTTCCTGTGACACACGGCTACTTATCAGCCGGCCAGGACACACTTGTCCACTTCAAACATTTACACAACCTGTGGAGGCTTCACACGTCTCAACAACCTGCAGAGGGCACTAGTGACCTCTGTTTCCCTCTGCGTCCAACGGCCCCTGTTATTACTGTTACTGCGGCTCGTCTGTCCACGCCACGGCAGCTCCATTTCTCTGCCTTTCAAAAGCTCACAGTTCGGAATGGACAAAGGCGTGTGAGAGAGAGAGAGAGAGAGAGAGAGAGAGAGAGAGCTGAAGGTGAGGAGTAATAATAGAGATATAAATTAGCCACTACACCTCAGCCTCTCATCATTTTTCACAGATGTTACACGTGTAGACCTGTAAAGAACCTGATCCTGATCGAGTACTGACACAAATATTTGTGAATACTACACCTACAGATACAGTCCCGTCACAGACTGTACCTGTACCAGGTGTCTACCATAGATCAAGTCTGGGAATAAATCTCACACACCCAGTGGTTGACATACGCAGCAACTTCATTCAGCGGAGGACGAGGAAACGTCACCACAGTGATGATAAATCCTAACACACGTGTTTGGTGAATCAAGAGCAGCTCATAAATAAATCACAGCCTGTTTTGTCTTCGTTCTCGGGGGAACACCACAAGGGGGGGGTGGGGGGGAGTGGGGGGAGGGGGGGGTGTCAGCATGTGTTTGTGCGTGTCTTCGTCTCATGACCCAGGTCCCAGACAGACTATTTGACCCCTCACCGTTGACCTACCAGCTCTTGACCCCAACTGTTTCACCGTGACCTCCACCAGGCTAATCGGCTAACAGCTAACGCTCAGCTACATTCCTCACATTCCTGCAGCAGTGATTGAGCAAAAAAAAAAAAAACATCACCTGCGTTTACACCTGCTGCATGGAAACCTCAGTGTGTGTGTGGGTCATGAGGTCCAACTGACATCAGGTGACTAATGGATCAGTGCTGCACAAGCTAACAGCTAACAGCTAACAGCTAGCTGTCTGACGTGTGTTCTCAGGTTGGGTAAATAAGATATTTCCAAGTCGTACTTTTGATGTCATTCAAGTTAAAGGCACAAGTGGAGCATGAGGAAAGTCGACTGTTTTCTCACACGCCTCACTGTGAACGTCAACATCTCCTGCTCCACAGCCGCTGCTGCTGCTGCTGCTGCTGCTGCAGAGCAGAGTGGTAACGAAAGGTTACTTCACGTGTGTTTGACAAAGAAGCTCTGACATAATTATCATTTAAAGTT
Source organism: Cynoglossus semilaevis (assembly GCF_000523025.1). Taxonomy (NCBI): domain Eukaryota; kingdom Metazoa; phylum Chordata; class Actinopteri; order Pleuronectiformes; family Cynoglossidae; genus Cynoglossus; species Cynoglossus semilaevis. The sequence goes on along the minus strand of NC_024315.1, from coordinate 7,681,287 downwards.
CATTCAAATTATCATTTCTCTGAAATCCATCTCAGTTGGGAAATAGAGATTTGGATTCAGAGATCTGAGAGTCAGTGAGTGATTATATTTAATCATTAAGTTGACATTTCACACAGAGACAACTTCCTGTCTCTCCTCTTTTTTTCTTTCTTTTGTAGGTTTTGGTCTCATTAACTCCTGCCTCTCCTTCCTCCTCTCAGTTCGTCTTCTTCCTAAATTGTTCTTGTTTTCTCATAGATTCGACCCCCCTTCACCTTTGACCCCGTGTCTAAACCGTGAGGTAACCCACATGAAAAGAGGCCCCCGCTGAGCCCTGTGTGTCTGTGAGTGCTGAAGAACGTATTAAGTACATGCCGTATCACAGCCCCCCCACGTCCCCCCCCATAGACGGTTCACATCTCGAACCTTTTTCACCTTAATATTAATTCATTAGAGACTTCTCTTCATCCTAACTCCAAATAATTCTTCAACGTCAACATACCCTCTCACCCAGTGGTCTCACAGTCTTCTCTACCGTCCCCACAAGTACAATATTCTGATAACCTGCATAAAAATAGCAAAAAACATGGTACTTTCTAAGGACATTTTAATTTAAATGTCTTACTCTGGAACATGTCCACTTTACAAGTTTTTTTGATGACACTGATCTTTGCTCTGCTTTAACTCTGAGTGGGACATGATAAAACATGGACTCCTGCACGGGAGGGACTGTTCATTTACTGCATCACAACCTCGGGACAAAACACTGAACATTTCAAAAAACAACTGGAGTGTATGAGTGCGGGAGGGAGAGAGAGAGAGAGAGAGGGAGAGAGAGAGAGAGAGTCAGGTCTTCAGTGTTAAGAGCTCGGTGGTGAATTTCTAAAAGGTCTTTTCAGAGTGAGTGGAGCTTTTGACGCCCTGCGTGTTTGAGAAGACCTTGGTGTGAAAGAGCAACACTTAATTCTCACACATCAACCCCCCCCCCTCCTTTCTCAGACTGGACACACACATAGTTTCTCAACTAAATTTGAACCACTGCCATGAGTTTGTCATCATGTGCAGCATACTAAAGATTTATGGATGTGCCTTCAGGCTTTTGGGCAGAGAAGGAGTCAGATTTGGCCCAGCAGTGATATCAGAGAGAATGACAGGGAATCAGTTATGAATCTGTTTAATTAGGATATTAAATAAACACTTTAGCCCTGGAAATAAACAAAGGAAGAACAGAACAGAGAGGTGAATATCAGGAAAGACTGTGAAGTGAAGCTACAGGTCTCAGACTGAAGGACGAAACAGGGACGAAAGTTATCACCGCTGTGGGCAATTAGAGGAGTCAAACAGTCGCAGGGAGAAGAACGAAGCTGCGGTGAAGAGGAGGAGGTGGAGGAGGTGGAGGGAAGAAGATTCAAAGACATCAATGCAAGGCTCACTGATGTGGAATTTGGAAACATTTGGCCGTGTGACATTAAATATGTTTGGTTTTTACATCGGCTCAAACTGCAGCTGTTCAGAGAAGAACTGAGAGGACAGATGAGAGCTGGATGGAAGATATGCCACTGTCCTCAGACAAACACACACACACACACACACACATGTTTCACTCCTCCATCTTCTCCCTCACTCTCCACTATCCTAATATTGACTTTGCTTGTGAATGACAGATCTGCAGTCTTCCTCTTTCACACTTTTCCCGTCTCATTGTCTGTTTTCTTTATGCACCGTCACACTTCATACCCATGCCAGGTAAGACGGTTGCTATGGTTACCGGACCAGGGTGGGCACCTCGGGGACATTTTGATGTCCCCCGTGTGTATGCATGAGTGTGAGCTAACTCCCTGAGTTTGTACCATTACAGTGGGCTTCGTTAATAAAACTCCAGTTCTTACAGGTGTGTGATTTTCACACACGTTAATTATAAAGTTTTTGTTTTTATAACGTTGAGCCGCAAGACAGAAGCCATGGGGATCGTTAGGTAAAAAAAGAACGACCTTCTTACTCTATGTCCTCCATAAATAATTCATATTTTCTTCAGAATATAATTAAGTTCGCTGAAAGAAATTTGACTAATATTTGAATAAAAGAATACAATTTGGCTAAAAAGACCAAAAAACCAAAACAAAATCAGTCGACAATATGGAATTCCTCTTCTGGTAGTTCAGCTGGTACACATCGGATTTTAGATTTTAAATTAAATTGAAGTTTACAGACTTATATCTGCTTTTATTCTCCTCCCGCTATGCTAACAGTTATTAGCCCTATATGAGAGATACAGCTGTGAAACAGAGATGAAGCAACGACGACAAAAGAAAAATGTTCAAAAAATATGTCAAAGAAATTTAACACGCAACTCAATTATAAAAAAATCAGTTTCTAACAGGGTTGTGGAGGTATGTGTGACCATCCAGACTGACTCCCATGATTTCCAGCCCAGGAACAGATTTGTCAGTGGTCTGAGAACATGATGTCATCAGAACACTTCACACATGTAATTATAGTCAAGTGAGGAATACATCTGTTGCATGGGCACACACACACACACACACACACACACACAGTGACTTATACTCATACAAAACTGCATATGAAAACAACTGAGAAGCACTCAGTGATGGAGACGGAGGGTTAAACCCAAAACCTGACATACGTAAAATAGACTTTTTTCAACAAGTTAGAAGATGTGACAAATTAGGAAGGGATCATTTTTGGAATGTTTTGTGACTCATCAGTTATTCCAAAAAAAAAAAAAAAGACAAAAGATAATTGACCAATATTATGCAACATTTGTATATCACTTGTATCCATTTCTTATATACGGTCTATGACTGGAGGGTCTGACATTGTTGAAGAATCTGACCTGAAATGATTAAAGACTAAGGAAGGTTCTGTTTTTTTTTTCTATATCACCTTGATTTCTGAATTTCACTTCTTGTCATACTTTGCTGATTTTTTTTCTTCTTCTCTGGAACGACCATGGTCTCCACCTTCAGCAGACTCCTCTGCCCTGCTCCTCCTGTAACGACTCTAATCCATCAGCCAGACAGTATTAATCGTATTCCGATAGCAGTGTGTTCACTTGCTGCCCACCGGTGTCTCCGTCTCAACAAGTCAATAACCTCGCCACCTACACACTTCCTATGACAGTGTGTGTGTGTGTGTGTGTGTGTCGGTATGTAAATTTTAAAACTAGCTCAGCACTATGTTCATATTTACTGCGGTCTTAGCCTGAAGGAGTGTCCAAAACACACACACACACACACCACAGCTAAAATGACCACCACTGGATGTGATGCCAGACCACTGACAAACGCTTGGTCAGTGACATCAGATCCTTTTCCTGTTTCCCGCTTGCGTTGCCATACAATAATAAACAGAATAGATAAATAGAATATGACAGCACATGGACACACGTCTGGGCCTGTTTGTCTGGGTTTGTCGTGGGTTGGATGCGTCCGTGCACGTATGTGTGCCCAAGTATGCGTATCCACCGCCAGGCCAGAATGTCTGAGAACCACACTTTGACCTGATCGGCCACAAACTCCTTGACCCACTGAGCTGCTGCTGCAGCCTCCTCCCTTTCTGTCCGTCACTTTTCCATTTAGAAACCTCAGTGTCTCTCCAAAAAGATGAAAAAATGGAACTCTCTGGCTGCTGGATCATGTATCACTCTGGCACAAACACATCCTTTGTCATTTTTGTTTTTTATTTTGTCCTCGCTTTTCCATCTCGTCCTCCTCTACCCTAACAGCCGCTTCATCCATCAACTTCTACACTTTCGTCCTGATCGCTCAAACACATCCCAGGAGTTCATCATTCTCATTTAGTGAGACAGGTCAGTCAGACAGGTCAGTGAGACAGGTCAGTCAGACAGGTCAGTGAGACAGGTCAGTGGATCGGGGCTGAATCTGTTCAGACAGCATAAACAAACAGTTGACAGTGTTGTTTCTTAATTAGACGCCGACTCTTCTGATTGGTCGTAAACAATCACAGACATGGTGTCAGGAGATATGCAGCAGTTGTTGAGAAATTCAGCCACTTTAAAAAACACAGGGTCAGTTTTTCCCCTCGTGAACAAACGAACGGCAACAGAATGTTTGACTGACAGCTGAGCATTAGAGCAGGAGGAGGAGGAGGAGGAGGAGGAGGAAGAGGAGGAGGAAGAGGTCGGTGGAGGAGGAAAGAGGAGGAATGAGGGTTTATATAGCAGATGCCTGGAAAGAGGCAGAGTGTGTGTGTTCAGTATGTGTGTGGATCGAAGTTTGTGTGTGTACGTGCACATGTGTCGTTGTGCTTGTGTATTTGTTTGTTAGTGTGTAGTTTACAAACCATGACAAGGCAATAACACACACACACAGACAGAAATCCGACTTCTGATCATTTCTCCCCGTGTGGTTTTCCTTCTCGGTGTTTACCCAGCAGCCTGGAGTCACACACTGAACTAACACACACACACACACACACACACACACAGGCTGACACAGTAAACTGAGGTGTTCTACGTCTCAGTGGGAGAATGGAGTACACGGTTGAAATGTAAAAATACTATGTTTCTACACAGGCGTGTTTTTGTAGATCCACACATTTTCTTTAGGCTTTTTCAGCAGGTTTGTAAAAAAAAAAACCCACAGAGTCCAACCATGAGTTGTGTATTTCCCATTGATAATACTTTACCCGTGAACATAAAGTGGCTGCTGAGTACACATGACATGAAGTACTGTAAACAGTACGGTGCAATTTAGTCATATAAAAAGACAGTTTCCAGGAGACAAAGTCACTACAGAGTCTTCTCTGTCTTCTCTGTCTTCTCTGTCCTCCATTCTGTCTGTCTGGAGGCAGCAGCGGCACACAGGTTAGATTCCTGTCTGCCCCTGAGCAACTCCACGGGGTTGCCTCCACCTTTTGCCTCCAGACTCCATCAGGGAGCGGTGGGTCAGGAGGGGCATCTGGGGCAGAAAATGTGCAGAATCACTCTGTGGGTTGTTCCACCGTATGAAGGGAAAACAGGAAGAAGGACGTGGAGTCAACCACAGTGGAACTCTGAATGAAATATAGAAACACAGACTCTGCAGCTCAGAGCAGTCGGTGAAGGACAATAAAACTCTCTTTTTCAGGTACTATTAGAGTAACTGTCACTAGCTGTGTACTGTGAGGGTGTGTGTGTGTGCGCGTCTCTCTGTGCACAAGAGACCGACATCGCTTCCTCCCCCGAGGCCACTCACTTGAACTCAGTGTGAGAGTGAAACTCCTGTCAATCACCTGCTCAGAACTGTTGAGAGAAGTGAAGGTTTCATCAGTGTGAGAGGCTGTCGGGGGGGGGGGTCAGCAAAGATAGAGTGAGGGATTAAAAGATACAGGGAGAGAAAAGAGAGAGAGAGAGAGGGAGGAGAAGTGAAAGTGAGTGTGAGGGAGGACAAAAACATGGAAGAACAACATTTGTGGGAACGAGAAAGAAATCCAAGAGCTATAAGAATGTAAAAAAAAAACAAAAAACAAAAAAAAAACAAATTGGCAGGGGGCGTCATTTATACTTTTCCTTAGCACAGCTCCACCTACTCATCTTTGTCTTCTCCAAATCTATTCAAGATGTCTGAAGCCGACCTCCTCCACGCCGTCACGACTCCCCCGTCCCTCTGTTTGCCAGATCCTGGCGATCGCCGACCAGCTCAGATACTCCTCTTCAAATACTTCCTCTCTGTCAATGTTGTCTTTCTTTCTTTCACCACCACAGGCCTGGGTCTCACACACACTTGTCACTCTGGACCAGCTGTCCTACACCATCTGTCCACTGTCCATGCTATACACTCACACACACACACACCCACACACACACAGTGTGCTGAACCACCGTCCCTGAAAACAATTCATGTTTATTGGTTTGTGTTGGAATAAATAAAACATCTGTCAACGGTGTGACAGGACCCCGGAGTCTGGACAGGGTCAGAGACAAATCCAGATCAACAGCAAACGCTGACATTAATCAGCGTCATGACTGTTCCAGAGCACGTACACTGTCACTGTCTGTTGGATTGGTCGTCATTGCATTTTTCACCACTATGTGGTGATGTGAGTAAAAGCTACTCCGTGCGTCCGTGTGAGTGTTCTACATTCCTATGAGCAGTGCGTTGGAAAGACAGCGAACAGTTTGGGCCGTTAGGTTTTCTGAACAGCAGCGAAGAAAAACGAAAATACTCTAATAAATAGAAATACACATGTACACCTTTATTTTGATCATGTAAAAATACTCAGTGATCAACTGCTCCTAGACTTAAGGTCATTCAGATTAATACATATATTTACTACACTGTCAGTCAGTGTGTTGATAGAGTCATTTCTTTGTTGGTTCAATTCCTGGTCTTCACATATGGATTTAACTCTGTTCCCTGTCTTTGAGTTTTCCCCTCAGGAATGGGTTAAACACGGACAACTTGTTTTGTGTGCATATTTGTGTCAGTATACACTATTGACAATGGCGATTCATTGACTTATTATACTATAACTACAGGATTCCAAACTTTATAGCAGCATCTCTAAAGCATGTGTTTATTATTTACTGTTTACAAAAAAAGTTTAACTAGAAAAACAACTTGAATAAAAATAATGATTTGACCATGTCAACCGATGGAGTTGCCGGTTTGAAACCGGAGCACATCACACCTCCAGCTGGACATGTTGAGACACTTCAGACAGATGCGATGCCTCTGTTCCACTTACTAAGCAGCTCTGAAATACAACCCAGCTACAGCTACAATGTCCATGAAGACGTTTGTGTCCCAAATATAGAAAATATGTGTAGGTCACAGCCCGTGGAGGGACTTTAGAAAGGCTACATACCAGAGGTTGGGACACGGGGGGAAGTGGGGGGGGCAACAACACCGACATGTCAGAGGGCTGTTTGATGGCTACCGCTGTTAGCTGATTAGATTAGCAGGATTGGTCTGAGTGTGTGTGAGTGTGTGTTTGTGGGCGCGCTCGGAGTGTCATATTGGTTGCTAATGCATTGAACAGCTGTGATACGGTCCCTCACCCACACACACACACACACACACACACACACACTGATCCGCTTTGATTTCTATAAGATTGACAGACATGCTTTTATACCATGTTTTTTTTAAGCATGTGAGCTTTTGTGAAGTGTGTATTTGGGTAGTGTGTACAAAG
>NC_024315.1:7667260-7674135 GCF_000523025.1 Cynoglossus semilaevis | reverse complement strand
TGTGTGTGTGTGTGTGTGTGTGTGTGTTTGTGTGTAATGGAGGAAGTGGACTGATGTAATGAGGCTGTAATAGGGCTAAAACTAAATCCTGGTGAGGACAGACACAGACCTCTTACCCCTCTACACATACACACACACACACTCACACAAAGATGTTCACATTATTCCTGATACTCTTCTGATTGATAGGTATCAACTTGTGCTGTTGTTATAGTTCAGTCCAGATCATTGTAATACTACAGAACTGTGAGCCGTTGAAGTTTCATCTAATATTGGAATAATTGATATATTTTCACTCCGTGGTCAATCTGAGACTGTGATCTGTCCAGGTCGGACATGTCCTCTCTGTCTCTGATCTAAAGACCTTTGGTATAAATCAGACAACTCAGTACTGGGGGGTTGTTGTTTCTTATATGAGGACATTTTAAGCAGAGAGCAGAAGGTCCTGGGTTCGATTCCCAGGCCAACCACATTCTTGGCGCCTCCAAGGGGGCAGCCTGTTCCCCAGTGTTGGATTAATGGAGTTTATAAAATTAAAAAAAATTAAATCCATGTAATCCATAGAATTAAGGAGCAACAGATAAATAAATAAATGAAGTTAAAAAAATGAAATTCCAATTTATTTTTGGTGACATGAAGTTGTTGAGCAGATGTTAGAGAAAAAAAAAAAAAACACAAAGGAAGGACTGCGGCGCTGAACCACTCACTGAACAGGTGATCTGTCAGGAGGGCAGCACTAAGAAAAGGCACAGATGACCGCTGGCATAAAGGCCGACACCACTCGAACGCAGCACGGCCCACTTTCAAGGAAAATGGTGCAACTTTGACCACAGTGGTTAGATCCAGTGTGGCTGTCGGTCCAGGCCAGCCAGCATTGTGACATTGTTTCTTTTTATGGTGGGGGCCTTGGGAGGACTATGTTGGGGCCATGGTGAGGTGCTGGAGCGAGAGCTGAACCTACTAGAAAGAGAACACTCTGAGCAGTGACAGGCAGCACTTGAGCGCGGCCACAGAGTGCACAAGTCCTACTGAGCTTTTGTAAAACACTACACAGGTTAACAAGACGTAGCAGCAGTCCCTCACCCTGTCTTTCACTTGTCTCCTTTGTTGGCTACAATCTCTCGCTCCCTCACCCCCTCACCCCCTCACACATACATTCACATTTGTCCTCTCACAACCTTCATGGCAGTTTCCATTTGTCTTACTCCAGGCTGCTTCCAATTTCTCTTTTACCGATGAGGAAAACGATGACAGAGCTGTGAAGAAGTGAAACAACTGATGTAATGAAACCCAGGAGAGTTTTCTCACCTCCAGTGATGACTTAAAAAAAAATATTGAATCAGTTTGACTGCTTTTATTCAGCTCATCACCCGTTTATATCACTCAGTCGTGCTTTCATCGCCTTCTTTCTTCATCATCTTTTTTCTGCTGTCGTCTCTCTCTCTCTCTCTCTCTCTCTCTCTCTCTCTGGTTTACACAGCCTTTCATAACACCAGGGTATCATTTGAAAAGGTCGTTAATTCAGACCCCACAAAGACGGCATAAAGAGGGCAAAGAAGGAGCCGCGGGGCAAGCGGCGACACACACATGCACTGAGCTGTAACCACACACGTAAACAAAACTACAACACGCTCACACCCCTTTCCTCAGGTAAATACACACACACGCCGAGCAGTTTCTAAGAAGCTGCAGTATTCTCCCAGAGAGGACGGAAAATCCCTAATTGCTGAGTTCATTGTTCTGCTTCGACTCCATAGACACGAGACTCTTTCAGGGCTTTAACTTCCTCTTTATACTCAGGTCCACAGTTTCTATTTTTCTTCCGTGGCTTCTTAGCTCTCTCTCCGTTTTCTTGTCTGTCTCTCCTTCATGCCTGGCTGCCGTCCTGTCATCATTCCCTACTGCTCTTTCTCTAAAAGCTCTTACCTGCCCTCAGGGCCCAACTTATGATGTAGTTGTACAATTGAAATCTCTCTCCCCCCCTCTCTCCCCTCTCTCTCCCTCTGTCTCCCTGACTTGCTGGCACACATGCATGCAGGGCATGTTCACTAATGGAAGGGAGCTATAGAAATAGTAGCAAAAGAAGCACAAACTGAGCAGAGAGCCACAGGACGGAGGAGAAAAGAGCATCTGAGAGCCATCTGGGTCGCCCCACCTCCGCCTGTGTCTCTCTCTCTCTGTTTCTAGCTCAAACAGATCTCTCTATGACGTTTGTGTGAATCCACAAATGTGTTCAAATGACCTTGAAACAATAAGCACTATTTTGTTTTTAAAGCAGGTGGTAAAGACTCGTTCCTCTGGTTGAAACACACTGATGCAGCCTTTTGGATTCCAGAGAGATCAGTATCTACGAAGTCAGGGATTGGACGCCGACCTACGGACGAGCCCAGAGTACAAATGTACACATCTATATGCAAACTCAGCTCCAATAAAAAACGCAAATCTCTTTGTTTCCCTGCACTGCAGTACACTGCATATCATGTACGTCCTGGTGTATTTCTGTAAGTAAAGTACGGGAACGTCAGCTGTGCCTCACCGATGGTTTTAGAAAAGCAAATTTCACATTTTATAAAAACAGCTAATCATTTGTATTTCATATGTGTGAGCACTCGTATGTGCGTGTGTACGTGTGTGTGTGTTTGTGCATGTATAAGCGTGGCGGGGCGTTAGGAACTGCTCAATTGATGAAAGAATGAAGTCATTTTTCAATGTGGGGTTAAGCGCTGCATTATTGCCGCCTCATTTGGCTCCTGTGGGCCACCATAGCCCTCCCGTCTGGTTTCCATGGCACAGAGGGAGAACAGAGGTGGGAATGTCCCTGCTCACCAGATGCAAGTTCATCCATCAGCTCCATCTCTCTCTCTCTCTCTCTCATTCTCTAGTGTGCATGCACACACACATATATTTAAGTATGGTAGCTGGTTCCATTATCTCCTTTTAAATGAAACCAGTAAAGTTTGCATCACATGAACGTTGAAACTGTCATTTGTTAACTGAATATTTAACTTCTATTAAGACACATGGACCAAACAAACTACTGGAAACTGCACAGTTACAGTCATGTAGAGCAGAAAGGGTAAAGGTCTGCAAAGGTCATCACAGAGGTCATCTGTCCAATTGAGTCTCCATGTCACCTCTATGGTCTGTAAAGAATAAATCTAGTGTGAGTCCAAATCTAGATCAGAACTTTGTTCAGTGACAAAACGTCAAACCTCAATTTGTTTTGGTCATTGGATCAATCTGTCCCTCATTTAAAACTGAAATGTAAAAATCAAATCTTTAGTCCCCTATGATTGGTCGATAAGGAAACGTTTCTTTCTTTAGAGTGTTCCTCTCTGTGTGTGTCTTGTGTGTGTGTGTGTGTGTGATTTTGCTTCCTCAATCAGCGCCAACCCTGAGCCAAGCACTCAGACGTTGTCAGTTGACATAATACTGACACTCCACTGATGATATCATACAGAGCAGATGGAGAACAGCTACACAGTCAAGACACGGAGAGATGGATGGACTGTCTGCTGACATTAATGTACAGTTTGCCAACATTTTGGGGCTAAACAAAGTTCACTGAAAACAACCCCCCTCCTCTTCCTCCACCCCAGCCTCTCTCTATCTCTCTCTCTCTCTTTTTCTTAATCCCTGGTCGATTGAGTCGCTCTCCTCCTTGGCTTTACTGTAAACATCTCCATGCATCACTGTCATATCAGCGTATTCATCTCCTATAGAGGGCCAACATCCCCGCAATGCGCCATTCACCCCGTTCACCCGCAGTCACCCGTTCACGCTGAGTGCGGAGCACAAGTAAACACATAAACTTGACACATATGCGTGTATAATGCCACATATTTGCACACACACACACACACACACACACTCACACAGTACTGTGTGCGCTCTCATTAAGCCTGCGTGACGTTTTTATGTTTTAAGAGTCCATTTATCATGTGGACAATAAAGCACATGGCAGCCCCGGCAGAATGCAGCTCCGCTGGACACACACAGTGTCAAGCTGCTGAACACAGTGATGTGACAGGGTGCTTAATCACCAAAGTTACATTTCATACACATCAGTGCTCTCTGTTTCTGCAGCGTCGCAGCCACGGCCTTATTAGAGAGGAGGAGAAATACGGAGGAAGAAGAACCAAAAACGCCATTTAACTGAACTGTTCTGTATGTAAATCTACGAACTACACTTTTTTGTCAACATTTTTAGTTTGACTAGTAACCTGACAAATGTTTCCAAAGATTGATTTTTTTTTCTCTCCCTCTCTCTTTATTTTCACCCCACAGTCCGAGGCCTGCGCTCGAATGAGACCCGGATTTAAAAAGGATCATCGGTATCAAAGCCGTATAATACATGACCACAACTGACACTCACAGACTGCTGCAGGGGCCCTCCGAGGTGGAGGGGATCCACTTGGATCATCTCCACTTCCCCTGCGTCTATAAAAAGCCCGCAGTCACATAGTGAGATCTCCTGTCTCCTCTTCCAGACTCTCTGACGAGGTGTCAACCCTTCCCAGCTCAACCTGACACAGAAGACACATTCCCAACATCCCCAGAACTGAACTCTGTGTTTCTGTGGGAGCGCCGCACGGTGTCTTCACATTCTTATTTCGCAGCTTTTTTTCTTCTTTTTCTTTTTGTGCATCACGTTAAACGCAGAGAACAACAGCCTATAAATAAATAAATAAAAATAAAAATGACATGCACTTTGCCCTCCATTGTTTCACTGCGAGGCATCTGGTCCAGACCTGACAATCAAACGATCCCAGTAATCCAGGCACTGCAGGCAACCGCACCGCACTCATTCAGCAACACACAACTTTATTAACTCGCACACAGCACGACACGTCTCTGACAGCAGCGGCCCGAGCCGCACGCCATTCCGATAACATGACTTTATCAGCCGCTCTATTGACACAGTCTCAGACTGCTGCAGCCGTTTATTAGGTTGTCCGCGGCCGCCCTTCAAAACAATACAACTTTATTGCAAGACAGCGTGCCAGACATGGACACAGTAGTGGTCTTTTTGTCTCGCCTATGGAAGAAAAGGCATGTCATAAAATATGAAAGGGAACGCTGGCTAACAGGGTTTGATTCACTGAGGGCCCTGCCAAGAACACAGACGCCAAAGTTTTTCTTTTTCAGAAACTAAACAAATGAGCAAATAAAAAAAAAATGAAGTTAATGATCAGCTGCTCATGACGCAGAGAGGTGGAAGTCACCGATCTGGAGGGCTGACTGGGAAACCACCTGGACCTCCACATATGATCCTTTACATCAGCGAGACTTAAACATTTGACATTAGTTTGAAAATGTTGCAAATTAAACTACGACACAACAAAAGGAGAGGTGTCAATAAAAGGCTGGTTATACATTTTTAAAGAATTAGCAAAACATCGAAGAAAAAGTCAATCCTGAATGACCCTGTGTCTGACGGGGAGATGAAGGAGGTTAACAATTATAACAACTTTTCATTCCTGTCAGGTTTGGATGCAGATTTCATTCTTCTATTTGCATCAGTTGCTGGAGGTTGACTCTTGGCTTTTATGAACTGGTTAAAGGTACAATGTGTAATATTTAGCAACAACATGTTATCGATGGGTCGCCTTCACTTGTCATTAAAATTTAAAATTATAAATATTGTCGGCCAGATGGAATACAGCCGACTCCTCCTGACAATAGGACCATTCATGCTGTCGGGTTTGTGTGAACAAATACTAAACGTTTGTCTCTGATACACTAAATAATCATGAGGTCAGGTCAGTCCAGATCTTTCTACTCTCAGTAAACAAGGTCATTTGAGGATGAGAAGAATCACTGTTAGTAACGCACACACTGTAGTATTACTACAGCACTTCTTAGCCACAGTCCCACTACAACCATGTGTCTTCAGCCTGGAGCTGTAACGTCCAGCCCCAGGTGACAGTGTGGACCACAGGCTAACCTGCAGCAGCCCGAGAACGTTCTCTTTGCTGCACTAAAGTTCTCAGTTCTTGTTTTATTTTATGTTTTTTCCTCAGTTCAGGCAACAGATCTCTGCATTCAGCGTGTGTGCTCACACGCACACACACACACACACACACACACACACACACACACACATCTCAGTTGGATTCCTGGACTGAGGAGCATGTGGCATTTGCTTATTGAATGCTTTTCCTCTGGAACGCATTCATAATTTATGGAGAGATTGGATCTGTCTGCACAAACCACCCACCCTGACTCCTACCCTGCCCTCCCTCTGAGCCCAATCTCTGTCAGCCCCTCACCACCCCCCCACTCTCCGCCTTCATTATAAACCTCACCTACTCTGACACGATCACAGAGCAGCAAACTACTGATTCATCAAAGTTGTTAAAACATTTGATGGATCACAATTACCTCAAGAAAAAATAAAAAGAAGAACCTGCTGCTCCACCCACTGCTCTGTCTCTCTCTCTCTCTCTCTCTCTCTCTCTCTGGAGAGCTTAGAAGAAGTGATGTTACTAATTGACCAATCAGGTTGCACTAACAAGGCTGTCACACTGAGTTAGGATCATCTGCCAATCACAGCCCACTGAGGTGTCTCCCTGGGCAACTGTTAGCCAATGACCTGCAAGACTCTGCCAGGAGCTGAAGTGACAAGACACACACACACATGAAAATCATGTGTGTGTGTGTGTGTGTGTGCCACATATCTCATGAATTAGGACTCACTGCCCATTAGTGACCAGGCTTGAAGGCACAAACACACACACACACACAAACACACACACACACAAAGACAGAACACTCTCGTAAACACAAATCTTTGTCCTTTTCGGTGGCTTTTAGGACCATATCTGCCCCGGGCCTTCAGTCAGACTAGCCTTTTTTTATCTGAGCTCAGTGGT